>NC_056740.1:126334373-126455206 GCF_019279795.1 Protopterus annectens
TGGCCTCTGCAAGGCTCGGAACCAGGACCCTGCACACACAGCTAATGTGATTTACCAATACACCATGGTAGATATACAGACAATGGACAGTACCACAAACATATCATACAGCGCAGTCATTCAACAGTATAGGAATGTATCCCATCATGTAGATGTATATGTGAGTGTTTATGTCCAGCATATAGGTACATACATATATAGAGATATATCAGGAGCATACCATGTGACAACAAAGCATTACAAATGAATGAAAAGGTAAACACCAGCGACGCCTGTATTATGTAGTGGTGTTGTCCCAAGTAATCTCAAGACTCCCTCAGACAGTCGTGTGTCATTCATATACACAAACAGTTGTACATTGGCCGTATACATCACTCTGTGCATGTAATGCACATTAACACAACAGTACCTGTCCAATTATTATGTTTGAACAGTACTCTTGCAAGGTGCTGTGTGCAACATCATCATCATGATAAAGGTAAATAGGGTAACCATAGAGGTACCGGTAGTGTTGTGTGTACAATGAGGTAGTCCTCATCACGTGTACCTGGACCATTTAGGAGTGAAGTGCATACAAGGATCGTGCACATGAGGGACAGGGGTGAGGATAACAGGAGTATGTTGTGATGCATATTACAAGGGTTACATGTGTCCAGTGGGCACATGTGTGAAATGGACAGTTATGTATAGGGCAGATGTTGTCCTTATTTGGCCTTATGTTTCCGTAGGGTGAGGGTCGGATGTGGGGGAGGGAGAATAGGTATGGCCGTGGAGGATAGGTAGGGTAGGATCACAGACAAGACAGCATACAGGGTCGGTATATGACACATGTGGGGGGATACATCTCAGATGGGGATGGGTGTTCGGCATTCACAAGGCCATGGGAACAGTGGAACAGAGGTCCTGAGCCATGGGCAGCCACCACTGCACCTAAACAGCTGCAAACAAGACAGTGCTGGGGGCTGTCCAGGAGGGGCAGCATCACCCTGCAAATGTAACACTCCGCCCTTGAGCTTGAGTATCTGGCTTTGGAATCCCTTAGTGAGCCTCCAACGCAACACATCTGGGACCGCACAACAGCAGACATGTTCCTGTCTGGTCCTGCTCTCAGGGGGGACATGCCCCATCCTCAGTGGTGGTACCACCAGAAGGTGGTGCAGAACCAACAGAGGCTGAGGTCCAAGGCTGGGCCCCAGATGTGCTGGTACCCAGTGCCATGGTCAGCTGAAGTGGGACAGGAGGTTCTGCCGGGAACACCCAACCCATACAGCCTGTGGTGTTGCAGTTTAATCCCACATATGGCTGAGTGATAGACAGCATTCAGGATTACCTACAACAGTATGCATAGATATCACCATGAACCCAACACAACAGATGGTATACATTTGCAGAGGGAGCACAACACATGCATATATACTGCATGACATCTGTACAATGTGTAGTAGACATGTGACCACAGCTATGAACAGTTGCCCATTATTGGCTTGTCACTGGGAACCCCAGACAGTGTCTGTCATACCACTGTTTCATGTGACATATATCCAGTCAGGGATGCGATGGCAGTAGCACATCCCTATCATCATGTACTGCCTGCAATCCTCACACTATGCTCCTGCTGTGCACAGATGTGTGTTCAGTGTGTAACACAGGAAACAAATGGTTACACACACTGACCAGTTCACAGATGGCCCTACAGATGGGGGTCCCTCATGAACAGAGTACTGTCATGTCTGTATTAAAGCATGCAGAATAGCCATTACCACACACAACATGTTAAACAGGCAGTAGTCTCAATGCAGCATAGCTACACTTACATGCTGTAGTCATATGTGGCACATCACCCTCCTGTCTTTAGGCTATTTCCCACTCTGTATGATGTTTGAAATACATCCAGATATCATCTGTGATGCCGTTTCAGTACACTACATCCAGGTACCACTCACAGCGACTGTCATGGCCAAATACCAACTTGATGTTCCTAGATAGTGTACTGTGTTTATCATGAGAATGTCTATGGGAACACCATCACAGCTGTTCCACATGCAATCAGCTAGAGGAGGACTGCAATAGGTGCAGAGGCCATCACCTAATCATGTCCATCACTTACAATACACATGCTGGTGCTAAGCAGGTGTACACCTCCACATCCACCAGAGAGTGTGTGGGAGAGACAGGCAAAGTACACCAGAGAAGGGCTTCTAGACTAAACCCTAAGCATCATCTGCCACACACCTAACAGTACAGGGGTCAAACCCCTGACTCACTAGTCATTACTATTACATGTGCATGAAGTTACTACATGTGCCACAAAGCCGACATGTTGCTGTGCTGTAAGAACATATATGTGTGTAGGTGAAAGACATCTGCAACAGAGATATAGTAGACATACATTAGGTGTAGCACACATAGCTGTCCACGTGAACAGATGCCATTGTCACCACAATAACACTCTCTAATGGACTCGCATTGACACACTTTGCCAGGGACACAAATACACAACCTAACTACTTAGTTTGCCATACTGCAGTAATGCACAGGACTACATGCACCACAGGGGATATCTGGAGGTTCTATGGGCTAGGGCATGTGAAAGTGTTTGACATCTGTTGGTATGCCAATGAGGGATATACTGGGAGTGACTGTGGTTGGGAACATCATAACCCACATGCAGACACAAGGTGCCAATACTGACATGCATGTATGCATTGCTTCATGGGTGTGTAGTGGTTGGCTGTGCAAGATGGCTGCACAAGGCTGTGTGAGGGGTAATCCTTGGCATTGTGTCACCCAACAATGGTGTGCAGTGCAGTACAGAGGTGTAGTGTCTGCAATGTCCCACACAGATGGGTACTGCATGATCTGCTCTGACATCTTGGTTACCAATGTGTATGGCCATAGCTTTGCAATGCATGCCATGTCTGTGTGTGATAGTCCTTTACATGGACATTGCCTGGGATGTGCATGTCCCACAATACTGTACAGTGACATGTACAGGTGTACCTGGTTTGGCAGGCACATGTTGGGTACACAGACTGTTATCCCCCGATATGCCAATACTGACCTGGTGTGGCAAAACCTGCTTATAGTCAGCAGGTCAACCCTGCACCTGCATTGATAGCATGATACAGGTATTCCCTGGTGTCAGTGGCATTGGTCCATACAGGGCACATGTGTATGGCATTGTATGGCCTCTGTGGATCACATTTTGATGGCACCACATATGTTGCAGGCATCCAGTGGGGAACATAGTGAAGGCACATTGTCCGCAAATATGTGCCTATTGTACCGCTGTACAGGGTGCCATGTCCTCTGCAGCTCACTGCATTCACACCATGCCTACTATCTGTCATCAATGTGCATGGTGCTAGCAACATAGTGGGATATCCTAGGCAAGTGTGCTTGTGAATGGCACATGGGTGCAGACATATATTGGGTACTAGTAGGGTTGCATACTTTGTTCACCAGGCCTTTTGCCAGATGTAGGGGTATGGCTTGCCAACACAGTCCCGTGGCTGACTGACAGTTGTACTCCTCGTGAGGTGGCCAATGTATAAGACGGACACCATATAGGAAAACTACAAAATCTGCTCCTGAACATGTCCAGTGGTTAGACACTCACAGCCACCTCTACACAGGCTCTGACAGCCAAACACAAACACTTGCCATGTCCTGTATTCGAACCCCTACCTACCATATCACACTGCAGCAATACGCTTTTAGGGCACGTGCTATGGCGAATACTGGGTTACAGCACTCCTACAGGTATATTCCTAGGTGGGTGACAGCAGCAGGATTGACAAAGGTGGTCATGTGATTTGTATAGAGAGTGCATACTCTGCAAAGCACTGTACTTATGTCACGCAGGCAGAAACACACACACACACACACACACACACACACACACACACACACACACACACACACACAGTTGACAAGTCTGGGATTAGAATACCGACCTAACTACTTTATCACACTACAGCATTACGCAGTTACAGAACGCACTACCAAAATTACTGGGTCACAGCACTCCCAAAGGTGTATTTCTAGGTGGGTGACATCATCAGCCTTGCCAAAGGTGGGTATAGGAATTGTATGGAGTGTGAGCAGTCTAAAAGCATTATTCAGTCCTCAGGCAGATGGAGACAAAGACACACACACACAGTTGGCAAGTTTGGGATTAGAACACTGACCTATCTACTTTATCACACTACAGCATTGCACAGTTACAGAATGTGCTACTGAGATTACTGGGTCACAGCACTCCCAGAGGTGTATTTCTAGGTGGGTGACATCATCAGCCTTGCCAAAGGTGGGTATAGGAATTGTATGGAGTGTGAGCAGTCTAAAAGCATTATTCAGTCCTTAGGCAGACGGAGACAAACACACACGCCAGTGGTGGGATCAGAACACCTGTCTATCTACAGATCACTATTACAATACTACATAGTTACGAGTCATGCCACAGAGACTACACATTTTAAGGCTGTCATTATGACCTTCTAGGAATACAGACATCAACAGGGATGCTGGCAGTTAAGATGTACATACCTGTGAACCTGTGTGTTTAAAGTAGGAATCCATCCTGAACTGGAGTATGCCCATCTGTGGAATGGGCGACTACTATCACTATACAGGGTTACAATGGCCTTGCCCATACACATAGTGGCACATAACTGACACACGGTGTCAGTGGGCATGCTCACACACTTAGTAGCACAGAGCTGTTCGGAGTGCACTATGTGTCCATCTACACAAGGTTATACTGGGCATGCTCATACACTTAGTAGCACAGGGCTGTTTGGGATGCACTCTGATTCTAAACACAGAAGGGCACAGTGGCCATGCTATTACAGTTAGACGTAAAGAACATATTGTAATGGCCTCCGGTGTTAGTAGTTGTCATTGTTAGCAGGAACGCTGCACTACATATATCTGACACCGGTCTTATACACAACGTCTGCTGCTGTCCATCACCTTAGATGTACCATTCCATACCAAGCACAATACTACCACTCATAGTGATGTCTTGTTAGGAGTGGCAACTGCTTGACCAACACAATGAGCCAATGTCCTGCTGTAATTAAGAGGTTTTCCAATGTTTGTCATTCTGGGATGACATGACGGAAAGTAGACAGGCCTTTGTCACATATCACATGCATCCATGATTCAAGGGAGTGGGGATAATACCTAGGTCGCATTCGCCCATATAGTGCCATTCCAAGGCAAATGTCCTAAACACAAGATAACACCCTGACACCTAGAAGACAACTGCATTGTATACTTATGCTAACCAGTGCTAGATGTGTAGCGTTCATAATCACAGCTGCTCATTGTAGACCCAACAATGGGGAATACTGACATCTGTGCAGTGAGGAAGACCTGGCTGAAGGCTCTGTAGTGCACAATAGCGCTACCACCATATACCTCAGAACCAGACATGTGGGCCATAACACAGGTACAGACTGCTCCAGGTGGTGGTGTCCCCACATACATAAAGGCCACTCACATGTATTGACCAGTACTCCCACAAAAAGCATCACAGATGAGTCAGGTGCAGGACACAGTGTCAAAAGCTGCATTCTAGGATGTAACCCTCAGACACCACCATGACCTCGGACCACCAACACACATCCATACATGTGGTAGGACATATAATAGTACAACACCATGTGACCCTTGACCAGTGGACTGTACCTAGCTCTACATCAACTGTGCAGAGTACCCATGTACTGACACAGTTGCATCATGTGTTATGCAATGCAATGATACCACTGTTTGTAACCAGGTCAGCTGTACACATACCAGGGGCCCTCGGTTATTTACAGCATTAACAGATGACTGTTGCTGTATACCAGTAAACACCCTCATGTTTGGATATGACATACATGTACCTGCCCTGGATATGTACATGCCACACACATACAACATATATGTAAATAGCATAGCTGTTGTTGTCCTTTGTGCAGACAGGTGGATACAGCCATTACACACATGCACATGGAATGTAGGTCCATGGCTGCTGAATGTTAACAGTACATAAGGTGTGATAATGTTGACAGAGGTAACATTCCCTCTGTAGTGGTCACTCATTACACCTATCATATCATACAACAGTCCATGTGTCATGTATGTCATTACACATGTCCACCAATTGCAATGCCTACAAACATGCCCAAAGGACAGGAATGTAGGACCTACACACATGTACATGTAGTGGTGTGCGTTCAGATACCATGCATGTGCAGTTGCTGATGTATGCAGGTGACGTGTGTCTTAGTACATCATGCAGTTGCAATGCAGCCTCAACATTGCCAACTGTATATGGTGATATGCTGAAAGTACGGAAGTGTGTACCTCAGGTATGGACAGATGTGTGGACATAACTAAGTGGTGGGGCATCTTTGCAGATGGATGTTTGCTGAGGACAGCTCACAGGTGTGTTACAAGCAGTCCTACAATAACCTGTGTAACCACTAAGCTATGGAACACACACAACATAGACAGCGGTCAGGGTGACACCGAAGGTAAATCACTTGACACCTGTAACAGTTAAGACCTCCCGTGTGCATATCTCAGCACAGTTGCCAACAGAAGCATCAGTACATTTGGTAACATGTGCAATACTGCTGTAAGTCTGTCATATGTATCATGAGATAGGCAGGTGTTTGATTCACAGTACTGGCATGTGTGGTTGCGTGTGTGTCCATATTTGCTACATATACTAGTGAAATCATTGTTATGTTTGGTACAGCTGTGGAGTAGCGGTGTGATTTTTACCTATATATGTCACATATGGTGGGGAATACATCTCAATTGTTACTCACTCTCCTGTACACTGTTGAAGACATCTGTACATACTGCAATGTAGAAAGCAGGACATAGGCAGGGGTGTGTATCTCACACATGTGAGGTATCTGTATATGCGTGACATAGGTGTATTCAGTAGTGAATGCCACAGTGTGTGTGTGTGTGTGTGTGTGTGTGTGTGTGTGTGTGTGTGTGTGTGTGTGTGTGTGTGTGTATGTATGGCTGTCTGGCCCCTGGAGTGAGGATGTATGTTACCCAAGTGAACTGATAAGACCCCTCTCCCCATCCAGGTGATGCAATCTACTATCTGTGTTGATGTACCCGATCTTAGGCCATACTGACTACCTGTGCATGTGTAATCTCTGTGGTGCATCATGTAAGTGCACAGTACTGTAATGATGATTTGCACATAAGCAGGGGTCCTCACCTCAACACTAGCAACTGTGTGTGTGTGTGTGTGTGTGTGTGTGTGTGTGTGTGTGTGTGTGTGTGTGTGTGTGTGTGTGTGTGTGTGTGTGTTACTATGTCAGTGAATCCGTGAGTGTGTGGGTGTGTTACTGTGTCTCTGAATACATGTGTGTGAATACCTGAGCATGTGAGTGCAGTTGTGTGTTTGCATCCTGTCATGGGAACATGTATTACTGCTTCCCAAAGAGGCATCATGCTTCCCACTGGCCTCTACCCTTGTCATCAGCTAGACCGCTCTCTTACCTCCGCACTCCATGTAACTGTACTGGTGATGTCACCCAGTGTGGATGTCACATCTGTAGCCACAGTAGCTTAATATACAGCTATCATGCTCTTGGATAAGTAGATCTGTAGACATGTTTGGAACGTGGGACTTTCTAACTGTGATGTGGAAGCAACAAGGTGCATGCTGGTATTTTCATACATACCTGTTAGTAGTCCACATTTACATATGTGACACTAACTGCAAACACTGACATCCACTGGCACATGCAATTAGACCTGAAGGAGGAAAGCAGAACATCATGACCAACATGCAGTTACTGTTGTTACACAAGACACATACTCTTAACAGTACAAAATGCATTGTAAACCTGTACTACATGGTATGTCTGCTGCCTGTCAACAGTACACAAATTGTAATCTACACTTATCTTCCTAGTCTGCTCACCTTGTGCATCAGAACATATGAGCATGTCCCTGCACCGATGGTGTGGATGACAGGGATGCGGCACAGGCATCATCATATGCAAAGGGTGATAATGTTTGCCAGAAGCCTAGGCTGCACCATTGGATGACATCATGTGTGTGGGTTAGGGCCTTTGATCTAATTGGGCATGTGTGGATGTTATGCATGTGTGTGTTGCAATGCCCTACATATGTTTCCGGTGTGTGCGTGTATCTATGTACACAGTTCTGTCATGTGTCTGGCCTACATAGAGGTATTATTGACAGCTGTGCACTGTACAGGCTAGGTTCTAGAGTTCACGGTGTCCAGCCATGGCCACATGACCTGTGCCTGCCAGGGGTTGCATGGGCACTACCAGGCAGAGGTGCAGATTGGGTACTGTCTGATGACACATGTCCACTGAAACTGTGTCCCTGTTGGGACCATCCAGAGCCACATGTACATGGCCTGCTGTGTCCTGGTGTGGACAGCACAGCACCAGCTGCACTGCTGCTGCTACCGCCACTATGGGAGCGGGCATGTGAGGTAGTTCGTTTATGTAGACCTAAAACAGGTGATGTAGCAGGCCTACACCTACCTCCATGTGCCCGATGCCTCACTTCTACCAGATGTTCCAGCACAGACAGCTCACGCTCGCAGATTATCATGCCATGGTCAAGGACTCCAACCATGTCACCCAATTGTCTATCCAACACTTCACCAATCTGCTGTTGATCATTTACCATTGCCTGGATGTTGTTGATTAAAGAATGGACAGCAGCCATCTGAAGCCTCTGATCTTCTCTGTTGTGACATTCAGCACATGCCTGTGCCCCCATTACAGCCTGAAACATGCATCTGGTGACACCAGCTGCTGCGCTCTGTCTTGCAGGGGCATGTTGGCCAGAGGTCCTCCTATGAGCAGCACTGGCCACATGCCTGTGTAGGGCATCACCAGTCAGTTGGCTGACACCATGGTGTGCAGGCACACCTTCCATAGCCTCCACACTTTCCTGTTCCAAGCTTCCACATGCCAACTGTCCTTCCTCTATGGCCACTGGTGATGGGGTATGTGTTGGCAGAAGAACTGTGTGCAGGGATGAGGGGGATATAGGTGGAATGGCAACCAATGGCACAGATTCAGCCCTTGACAACCCTGCCTGTGCCTCAATCATAAGTTCATCATGACTGCTAGAGTTTGTGGGGACACTAACATCAGATGGACTGCAGGAGGGGAATGCACCTACATCACCTGTGAGGGGCAGACAAGAACAGTACATTACAATCTATACAATAGACACACACACACACACACACACACACACACACACACACACACACACACACAGACACACACACACACACACACACACACACACACACACACACACACACACACATAGACACACACACAGACACACACATGCACAGACACATGTATGGCACCCAACATGCATGTGATATGACAGAAGGCATCCAACATGCATGTGATATGGCAGACGGCATGTAGCTCAGACAATAATAGTAGTAGTTATCATACATCCCCTGGGTTGCACACAACAGCATGCATGTGTCATAGCAGAAGGCATGCAAATTACACAATCATAGTAGTAGTTAGCATACCTCCCTGTGTTACACCATGTAGACCAACACAGGTTAACAGTACACCTGCCTGATGTGTGGCCTATGACCTTGACAATCACATGTAGTATGACATGTGATCTGCTGATGTGTGCAATGACATGCATACATGTTTAACATAATTTTGTCCTGTCAAAGATACAGTGGGGTAATGGTGTCCCAATGTAGTGCTGTCTGTCTGCCCTGCAGATATACTGTACATTTAGCTGATGTGCATGGCCATTGCAGGGAATCATGAGGTGTCTCTATTGCTATACAGTGTGAGTTACAGACACAGTTCATAACCATGACTGTGTTCAGATACAATACATATATACTGTGGAATGTGACCCACACCACTGAGGTGTATACACACTAAACCATGATGTGGAATGTGTGACATCAGTCACTGAAGGGTATACAGAGGACACCCCTGCATATCTGCAACCATATTGCTGATGCCTGGCAACTATGGCCAGACATGGCAAACCCGTCGGTACACCATGTCCCACATGACATCTGTGTACCACACACACACACACACACACACACACACACACACACACACACACACACACACACACACACACACCAGGAGCAAAGATGACAGTGATGTCCAACACCAGCAAGGGGAATATATTGTATCTGTGGGCTGATGTGGTTGTCTGTGTATGTATGTGAATATTGTACAGGTGACTGCTGTCATGTTGTGACACACTCAAAATGTTCAACACATCTTATGTGGTGGATTGATGTCATGCCTACACAAGATGTGCACAGGCCTGTAGGATGTCTAGTGTTCCACATCTGCAATATAACCATTACACAAAGGCCATTGTTGGACCATGTGGAGCCAATGTATGACAGGGTGTACACACAAGCACAATATGTTTACTGTGTGCAGTGCTTCATGTCTCTGGCCATCCTCCATGGCCATGTGTGTACATGTGTTGGCCAAATGGTTGTGACGGGCATCTATTTCACATGTCTGTGTTGTCCCATATGACATACACCCATAGATGTCATATGCTCCACTGACGACAGGGTTATGCAGGCAAAGGGTGGTATGTTTAGTATGTGGAATATGTTTTTCAGGATAGTTAGGCAGTGTTGCAGCCAGCCCACTAGATGTCATGGACATGTCAGATAGCACATCACATTGTGTGACATTCATAGCAGGGGTATGATCCACACCCATAAATCCTGTGGGCTGACCTTACTCCAGCTCACTGTGTAGTACTGTTTGTATTTCCCCACATGTGTAGTTCTGATCTGTAGTACATGTCCCTACAGTGAATAGCACCTCCGCCATTGTATGCACAGCTGTCCACACATCTGGCAATGACAGTTTGTGAGGTTTCATGTCAATGTTTCACATAGTTTGCAAGTATTGCACATGGATAGCCATTGTGATGCATTGCAGGTCCATCCTGTATATTATGACAGGACCATATATTATGTGTACATGTGGTAAATGACCACATGGCAGATAGATATGTGCATTAACATGCCTGATAAATAATAACAGTCTCACCTGCAACAGGATGCTGTCGCAGCAGAATGCCAGAGGTACCTAAATAGGAGTGACACAGCAGTATGATCATTATCCATGCCTGTATGATAGCTACAGGGTGCAATGTGCATGTTAAAACATACACCAGTACAATAGACTATACTATGGAGCATACACATGTGTGCATACACAGACTAGCATACTATAGTATGCGGCATGTGTGTATACATGCCTTGCATATGATGTAAATTACATATTGTACAGTGACACATGTAACTATATGGAATATAGTTGTTATATGTGCAGTAGTGACTTACCAGGCAACTCCAGGCTTGGTGGTTGAAAGACACCCACCTCCATGATATCAGCTAAGGCTTGTGGATGTTGTTCTGCAGGTGTCCCCAGGTTGGCCAGTAGCTCTTTGGTACGTATGAGTGGGGGCTGGGTTGGTGGCCCACCACCTGTTGCACCTTGTTCCCTGGTGATTGCATTTGCACGCTGTTTCACCCATCTAATGAGGTCTGTACAGTGTCTGCGCACCTGCTTGTATGTGCGGTTGTGGCCATCCTCATCATTAACCCTCCTGCGAAGTTCCTGCCAGAGGGAATCCCGCTGCTGTGCATCCTGTGGCACATGGCTGAACAGGACATCATGATTGTCATGTAGATATGGGATGAGGGCCTCATCCTCCAAGCGGGTATAAGGTGGTAGCCTTGCACATGGCATACCTGGAAGACATAATGATGGAGACAGGTCACAGTAACTCACAGAGACGTACAGAGCTACAGCTGAACATACATGTGTATCACATTTATTACGATTAAATAGTTGTCTTTGCAAATCTACATGACACTGACACCACTGACATGTTTGTGTCACACCCATTTGACACTCAATGGTAATTGGATATTATCACCATATATGTGTGTGTGTGTGTGTGTCACCTGATTACATTGCTCATACTCCATGTGGATGCTGTCTTGATGTGGACATGTCTGTTTGCCTGTAATGGTGTTCTTACCTATCAGTACGTGCCTGGATGTGTCCACATTAATGCAGTTGACCTTAATGCATATGTCACATATAAAGACTTACACTGCCTTAACGGACATGACCTGTGACCCTGCAGACTTGCTCATGGAAGGTATTACATGTATGTGTTTTGCCGTATACATCTACACGGCACTGTACAGCAGTTCAACATCCTGCCATGTATCATCTATGTTGCACATGTGATACACATGGGACACTGTCTAGCATGATGGTATTTGCAGGGATGGATATCAACTATAGCATGTATGGTCAAAGTCAACTAGTAGACTATATGCCCTGGGCCATGTATGAATCTAGGATGAAAGGTTACCTAGCTGTAGCTGACAGGTGGGTTTCTGGGGCAAGGTGAAGCAGTGCCACATAACTGATTCACAGGGTTAATGATACGTTTGCCATGCAGTCATCACACAATATCTGAGAGCGGGGCAATGTGCAGCTTTGCTGGACAGGAATGTATAGTATGGTTGGAATATGTAAAGTGTATGGGACAAGGATCTGTCCAGCATGTGGTGATCCTTGTACTAGGAAGGTGGATGTCCATGAAGTATGTATTTGAGATCAGGATGTGTACATGTAGCATGTCCAACATCACTGGGTTGGACATGGCTTTATTCAGGGTAGGCATGATGCTACGTAGTGGAGATGGGGATTGGAAAGGCTGATGTAGGCCATCTGAACATGTCCAATACCCCTTAAAAGAAATATGTGATCTGATATGGGTCATTTGAGTGTTGAGTATGGCAGGACGATGATTTCTATATTCATGGATGGCACCGTGTCATGATTAGGGTTGCCACATATGACTACCTGACAGGTGTGGTGACATAACTATCACATTTAAGACAACTGCCCAGCTGCATCCCTTACACACAGTGTCCATTATGTTGACCGCAGCCTAGGTGGTAATTCATGGGTACAGGGTTATTAACATAGGGGTGGCAATGCAATATGTAGCTGTCAGATTGTGGCCATATGTCACACACCTCACCCACAAAGCCCCTTCTGTATGTTGTCCACAACACTCTGAGTCAGCTATTGCTCCTAGGTCATAGTCATTCGCATACTTCAATAAGCAGATGTCTTCTGCTAGTCTGTGTGGTACAGACTACAATGAGGGGGAGTACAATGAATTAATCCTGTCTTACTGTAGCTGGCACTGGTGTGATGTGCATGTATTATTCAGACACCTTCTGTAGTGCTGGTTCTGCCAGCAGTCCCATTGCAAAACATTCCTGTGACATGGGAATGTACATCTAGAATACTGAGTATAGGTGGAACACAGTATGGGTGATGATGTCCTATGACCTGGCAGGGTTATGATATGCAGTGTGAAATCAACCTTACTGCCATCTACATCTGTACTGCTGACATCAAATAATTTGATCAAGGTTCATGGTCTTTCAGACCAGACTCAGCAGGGTAGTAGTGCAGTACTTCCCATTATCAGTGGTGTCTCCCCCTTTGTGGGTTGTGATAACTGTTGATGTGCACCATTCAGCGTGTACACAGCCTGACATGAAGCTATGTTTTACATGATGTGTATGTGGAGAGCAACTTGTTTTGCCATATGTGTATGATACAACCTGTGATGTGGACAGGTCCCATGTAGCCTGAGTGTAGCTTGCACCTGCATAGTTGTGGTTACAGAGGCTCTGTAGTGTACATAGATATATGATTGTGTACCTGTTGAGGGGAGGACAGTGTGTTTATGATATCCAAGACCCTATCTGGATTGTTTATTCATGCTCAGCACTTGTTCAGAACTTGTAAGCACTAAGTAAGCTACTAATTACTATAGCACTCAATCTTCCTCATTACCTAGAGGTAAACAGCTTTTGTATGTACTTTTCTCACTTGCTTAGAATAAAACATCTCTTGTACTCACTTTCCTCACTTATCTATGGGAAACTAGATTTATATTCAGGCCTGTCCAAGGGTCAGCTCTCAGTGTTCTCTCCTGTCTATCTGATGAATCTGGGCATCTTGAGGCAATGTAGAAATTGCCTCATGTACACTGACAACCCTCTCTGCCTACCATCCAACACTACAACCTGTGAGAGATGCACTTATCTAGCCAAACTGAAGGTAAAGCTCTCTCCAACCAAGCAATATCACAGTCAAAGGAGGCAGCAGAACACAGCAGTAAAATTCAAGAATTTAATCCCAGAACAAACAGTAGAACAAACAGTAAGCGCTTTTGCAGCAGCAGCTGCTTCATCACACAAATAAAGATCCAAACTGTATTACTTTTAAACAGCAAAGCAGCCAATTAGCATGCAAAAACAATTAGGAATTAACAAGAGCCCTTAAAGCCACACCAAAAAATGCAGCTCAAAGCTCATTGTATAAACACAAAAACATTTTATTCATAAAAACATATAAAGCATTTCATGTGGTGGTGCAGCGGTAGTGTTGTTGCCTCACAGCAAGAGGTTCTCCCGTTCGATTCTCAGCTAGTGTGCGGGGAGTGCCTTCTGTATGGAGTCTGCATGTCCTCCCCGCTGGTCAAGTGGCATTCTGAAAGACATGCGTGAATGGGCATGCCTTCGTTGAAGGTTGGGCGTCGAGCTGGCAACTCGGCACCGTGAAAATCTATTGCCAATCATTAGCAGACCGGAGTTCCGCTGTGGCGACCCCTAACAGGGAAAAGCCGAAAGACAACAACAACATTCAACAGCCAAAAAATGCAGCTCAGAACTCATTATATAGACATGAAAACATTTCATACATAAAAGCATCTATAACATTTCATTCATAAAAACATTATAAAAATATTGAACATAATTAATATCTATCTAGCTAAGGGCCTATTCATTAAAACTGGCTTAATAGAAAATTTATCATTGAGGCCTTTCCCCATATTAGCTTTCTTTCTAATAATCCAGTTCAATTCTTTGTTTTCTACCTTAGTTCTATGTGGGCCCCAACTTATACCCACATTGACTGTTTCAACAACCATAAACTAAAAATTGTGCTGAGCACCTAGTAACATGATGTGCTTAGATAAAGCATCAGTCTCAGCTCTCCTGGAGATATCATATTGATGCTCCCTCATCCTGTCTCATAGCCTGCGTGTTGTCATCCAAATGTAGAAACAGTAACAACCATGCAGTAGGCTAAATAAACTAGATTCACTGTGTTACAGTTAGCTCTGGCTCTGAAAAACATATTTTTATGCATATATGAATGTTCAAATGCAGCACTACTGTCAGTCAAATGACAGTAGTTACATGCCCGACAAGGAAATGTACCAATGTTAAGCTGTGTATCAGTATTGGAGTTAAACTTTGGATAACATAGCAATTTCTTAAGTGATCTCTTATTCTTATACATATAGCTCGGGCTTCTCCTACTATTGATTCCACTCTCTCATTGTATTTACGTATATCCCAGTGTTTAGCAGAGATGTCCTTCAACAATCTAATGTTGCTGGCATAAGAAACTGGTACTCTCAGTTTACAGTTGGTCACTTTCTGTTTGCAAAATTGAGTGGGTGAAGAGAAATATGGCTTACCCTCCTGAGTTCTAGATGTGTATGCTCGAGCTGTAACCAAGCTAATTTCTTTCTTATTATAACCCCTCTCAAGGAATCGCTGTTCCATATGTTTCAATTCACAAGAGAAGGTGGAGTCACCTGCTGTCAATCTGGATGTTCTTAACATCTGTGCTGTCACATTATTAAAAATGTGCCCAGGATGCATACTCTGTCTGTGGACAAACGTATTCCTATGACAACTTTTCCTATAGATTTCAAAAGTAGCGTCATCAAGTCCCCTGGTAATCCTAACATCAAGAAAATCCATACTTACAGTAGAGCTACTAGCCATCAAACTAAGAAAGTCAGTACTACTGTTGAGTTGACCAATGTATTGAGACAGCTCATCACCAGTACCCTCCCACAGGAGGAAAAGATCATCAACAAATC
Source organism: Protopterus annectens (assembly GCF_019279795.1). Classification (NCBI taxonomy): domain Eukaryota; kingdom Metazoa; phylum Chordata; order Ceratodontiformes; family Protopteridae; genus Protopterus; species Protopterus annectens. The sequence goes on from NC_056740.1 coordinate 126,350,427, forward strand.
TCCTGTAAAAAACAACCTGTCCAGGCTTGAGCTGAGGTATGATATGCATTTCCTCCCATTTTTCCATAACAAGGTTGGCATAGCTATTGGCACAAGAGGTGCCCATAGCTACGCCATCCCTTTGTTTAAAAATACCTTCTTCAAACATAAAAATGTTATTGTCAAGAATAAGTTCCATAAGCATACACAGTAAATCTATCTTATGGATCTCATAAGTGCCATCTTGCTTTAGATAGTCTCCCAACATCTCTATCCCTGTGTTATTGGGTATGCACATAAAAAGGGATCTCACATCTAATGCTATCATAATGCAAACAGCAACAGGTGGTTTAACTTGTATGTGAGCAAATAAGTCCCTAAGGAACTGTTCAGTATCCTTTAAAATATAACAGCTCTTAGCTAAGATTGGTTTCAAATGTTGTCCAACATAGATGGAATGGGGTTCAGTGCACCATCCCCTTCCAGCTACTATTGGTCTCATAGGGGGTTTACTGACATGCTTATGTATTTTAGGAAGGCCCTGTATAGTAGGCAAAGTTGGTTCTTGTATAATAAAATAATTAAAAAGATCAAGACTAATATGTCCAAGCTGCAGACATTCAAACAATTCATTATACACTCTACTAATAGACTGTTCAACCTGTTGCATTGTAAATGGAATATAAATTAATGGATCATTGAGCATGGCATACATTGCATCCTTGTAAAATGTATAATCCATAACTAAAAGACATCCACCTTTGTCTGCTGGTCTAAAGCTCAAGGTAGAATCCTGACACAATTGTTCTAGAGCTAACCTCTCATTAACTGACATGTTGCAAAAAGTCTTTGTATTTCTATTATTTTCATACAATGCATAAATGTCCCTAATTCATGCTTTTTCAAAAACTTCAATAGCATCAACTGTGGGCAGTATAGTTTCATAGGTTCATATGTTCATACTAGGCTATCTGCCCTGGGGCATTTATAAGCCTAGCCCGATTGTGTTTGGCTTACGCCACCCCTTGATTTGAGTATACTGTGCCCTTTTTAAAGTTTAGTTTACTGTGCCTCTGTCTAATATTGACAGGGAAGTAATCCCCGGGACAAACCTACGATCCCCCATCCACTCATCAAGATTCTTCTTGAAGAGAGTCAGTGAGGTGCTGTGCCTAACATGAATTGGAATTCTATTCCAGAGCAAAGGGAGCCTCTGGGTTATGAATCTGTCCCTCCAGCATGTTCTATTTATTTCTGTGCTGAGGTTCAAGTCCCTCGAGCGCGTGGCTCTAAGGGATTTAGATTTACTGAGGTGGAGCATGTCCATTAATTCTGGGTTGGACATAGCTTTATATGTCAGGCATAGATTGCCTCGAAGTAGGCGGTATGCAACTGACTAGAGCTGGAGTTTTTTTAACCGAGCAGCATAAGGCATTTGTTTGAGTCCCTTGATCCTCCTGGTGAGGTACTTTTGGGGTCTTTCTAATTGCTGCAGGTGTCGGGTAAGGTACATCCCAAAGGGGGCATTGTATTCTATGATGGGCCTGATGAGGGATGAATAAAGGGGCATGATTACCTCTCTATAAAGCAACTAGTTTTCCTAAAAATATTAGCATTATTATTACTAGTCCCATGTGAATCATTAAAAAAATCTTTAAACTGACATTTCTAGTAAAAGTCTTAAGTTCTATAATGTTTTCAGTTAGAGTCATTTTAGTAGCTGGTATGAAACTCATACCTTTGTTTAGAAGGCTCATTTCAATGGCCGTTAGTCTATGATTAGATAAATTCCAAACTAGCGTTGTTCCCACATCTTCTTCAATGTTAACAGAGTCCCTTCCTCGGCCGATGCCTTCCTCTTGAATCGTGCTCTCCCCAAAGGTCATTTGTAAAAATTAGATGTATGAATGGGAAGAGGGTTAGACAACAAGCCGTTTGGATTAAACAGCAGAGTTGGAGCACAAGTAGTTGCCACTGTATGGGAAGAATCCTTACTTCATGCTCCATTATCAGACACACTAGCTGAATTAGTGCTGATGTCATCCGCAGGCAAAGGGCATGTACGTAAGCCTGAGGGTACCTCCCTCACGCTATGTTCAGTATGTGGTTTCTCAGCATTTAAGATGGAACTAGAAGGAACAACAGGAGCCTAAGTGTTAAATACAGTTGGTTCCAGTCCTTGAACAGGATCATTGGAAGATGTTTTAGAGAGACTGGTGTTCACATTAATGTTTGTAGTAACAGATCTAGCCTCCCTAGGCCACGCGAAGACTCTTCCATTAGAAAAGTCAGCAATATCACGTTGTATCTTTCTCCTTTTATTGTTGAGCATCTGTCTTTCATAGGCAGCAATAGAGTCTATAATGTGTTCCACCTTAATATTTGCAACTGAATGTGGATATGTCTCATAGAGGCCCATTTGTGCTTTCTCAATATCAGATAACAAATTGTCCTCATGTGGTTTAAAAAATTGTATTAGGAGTATCATATAGCTATAGCTTGTATCCAAGCTGACTTGCTGCCATTGAGTCTAAAGGTCATTATATGTGTTGCCTTAGGTAGGCATAGTTAAAACCCTTAAGCCACGAGGAACAATACGCAAACTGAGACATGCCTCAAAATGGAATCTCTGTGTTTTTAGTCTAATTAATCTTCTGGCATCATTTTCAAGCTTATATAAATCCCTTCTCAAGGCATTTGAATCATACTCACAGTTATTCAGAGTAGGAGGTGCATTATCTGCTAGTATAATGTCCAATAAGGGATCTCAAAGCTCCCAAGTAAAGATGAAAAGTTCTTACGGCCAGTAAAAGTCACGCTATTCAGCTCAGACGAGTTGGAAGAATCCCGTTGTTGACAACAACCTTCTGCCATGTCCTTACACCAAATCCAACACAGTATAAGGCAACAAAGAACAAAGATTATGGTGTAGGTAAACCGGTCCTCCAAAAAATAAATCATACAATATCACAGTCAAAGGAGACAGCGGAAGACAGCAGTAAAATTCAATAATTTAATCCCAGAACAAATCCTGTTTGTTCCGCTGCCTCCTTTGACTGTGATATTGTATGATTTATTTTTTGGAGGGCCGGTTTACCTACACCATAGTCTTTGTTCTTTGTTGTCTCCCCAACCAAGACTGAACTTGACAGTCATGTGGAGAAGGTAAACATTTGCACCACACCACACTCATCACATAGTCTCACTAAATCTACACGACCAAAATCTACACATAGTAACACAAAAACATTCGCCGAGGCTCTCAATAATAATCTGTCTAAGCAACAGAGACCTCCAAAGTGAAAACGCAAGCAGCATCCATCCCCCAACAAAACCCCAATGACACATAGCCCACAGACTCAGTGTGCCACTCAACCACAGCCAATAAGGCAAAACAATGTACCCAACACACTAGTCATAGGTGACTCTATAGTCAGGCACACTGATGTCCCACTCACCAGGCTCAACAAGGAGAAGGTTACTGTCAGCTGCCTGTCAAGTACCAGGATCCGCCACATAACCCATGCACTCAGGTCACTCCACAACAAGTACAAATATGACTCTGTCATATTGGTCACTCCACAACAAGTACAAATATGACTCTGTCATTGTCCATGTTGGTGTGAATGACCTGAGATGTACCTCCCTGGACTACATGAAAAAACACATGGAAGAGCTCTCCGATCTTGTAGCCCAGGCAGGTATGACCCTAGCCCTGAGTAGCATTCTGCCATCACCCAGAATGATACCGCAGTATGAGGACAAAATGATTGACTTCAAAAATTGGCTAAACTACTGGTGTCATTCTAAGGGGATCCAGTATCTGTCTGCTTGGGATGACATGGTCGACAGATCACGATGCTTTGCCACAGATGGCCTGCACCTGTCGCCCCTGGGATTCCGGATACTGGCTAAGGCTCATGCTGCCCCTATAGTGTCTTCTTTAGGCAAGGTTCAAATAACATATTCACCACCATAACAGGAACAGGCAAGCACAAAAAGAGGGTAATGCTACTCAATGCTGGAAGTCTAAATCTCAAAATGCACTCACTCGAGGCACTCCTTGTAATGGAGAATATTGATATCTGTGCAGTGACTGAGACCTGGTTCAAGGCGCCAGACAGCACCTCTGCACTACCAGGCTATAACTCATACCACACTTTTCGGCCATGTAACCTGGACCAAAACACCCAAGGTGGAGGTGTGTCCATATTCATTAAGGATATCCACCACTCCAGACTTGTTGCTTAGCACAATGCATCCAAGGTTATCCAAGTGCAACTACCTCTGGGATAAACTGCAATCCAAATTGTAGCTTGCTACAGACCCCCCACCATGCCCCAAGATTCCCACTCCTCTTTTCTTGATGTACTTGAAATTATTAGGGTTCAGTCAAATACTCTACTAATGGGCGACTTCAACTACCCCACCATTAACTGGGAAAACTACTCGTGTACTAACTCGTTTGCTCAACGCTTTCTGGAATTCATAAACTCCAATGCCCTGGATCAACTTATCCACACCCCCACCAGGGGCAACAATATCCTAGACCTAGGCATTACCAACATGAGTGACCGGTGTTCCACACCTGAAGTCAACTCCTCATTGGTCCGATCCGACCATAAGCTAAACACCCTTGATATCCACATCCCGCCCCCACCCCCCATTAAGGAAACCACGGTATAATATTTCTACAAAGCCAACTTCATGCTTCTTAAGACAGAAGTGGTGAACTTCATGACACCCATGCAGATGGACAATACAGTTACAACTGCTGAATCCCACACAAATGCACTTTATAAGCACTTACACAAGTGCATGGATCGTGCTATCCCAAACAGAACCAAGACGCTATCCTCTAAAAAAAGGAAGCCAATCCGGTGGTCCCCTGCCATAAACAAACTGTACAACAGAAGGAAGAAACTGTTGCAAAAGAGAGTACAATCCCATGAGTGGAGGAGCTCCCTGGTCAGCCTCAGTAAGAACCTGAGATCCCTTATAAGATCATCCAAAGCTAGCTATGAAAACATAACCACCACTAATTCCAAGGACAGCCACAAAGCATTCTATAGCTATGTCAAAAATCTCGATGGCAACACCCAGATCTGCTCTGAGTTACAGCACTAAGGCACAAACATTACAGAACCAACTGATATTGCCAACATCCTGGCAGATAGGTTCAATGCTACCTTTCCTCCCTTTCACCCCCTAAAGGGCCCATATCTATACAGGAAGAATGCAGAGTCCCTGTAATCACAACTACACAGGTAAAAGCTGCACTCTCTAAAGCCAGTATCACAGCATCCATGGGACCGGACAACATCCCAGGCTGCATTTTACACGAACTTCAGAATGAACTGGCTGCCCCACGTAAGCACCATGTTCAATAATAGCCTTGCATCAGGCTTTGTGCCCCCTGAATGGTGCACAGCAACAGTTATCCCACTCCACAAAGATGATGCCACAATGGACCATGGGACCTATTGCCCTATAAGCCTGACTAGCCTGGTCTGCAAGGCTATGGAGCACATCATCATGGATCTCATTCACAGAGACATTGGGTACCTCCAAACCTTTGACCCCACCCAGTTTGGCTTTGTTAAGGGCAGACCATGCCTCCTAAACCTGGTAGACTTCTTTGAGACAGTTAACAAGGCATTAGATGAGGGTAAGGAGGTCCACACAGCCTACCCTGATCTCTCAAAGGCTTACAACACCACTCCCCATTCTGGTATTATCGACATACCCATCCACCTGAACATTAACCCCTATGTCATGAAATGGTTTGCAAAGTGGCTCACGGATAGAACCAACACAGTGGGAGTTGCATACCCTAGGTCCGACTGTAAACCAGTTACAAGTGGCGTCCCCCAGGGCTCAGTCCTAGGACCCCTCATGTTTGGTATATACTTCTCTGAGGTACAGGCAAGCACAGGAGGACTTTGGCTGAAAAGGTTTGCAGACGACTGCAAACTAGGGGCTATAATTGGTTCCCCAGCTGATACAGACACCCTCCACAAGGGTCGCACTGAGATGGATACCTGGTGTCAATATCATGGCCTCAAGCTGAATGCCAAAAAGTGCATAGTCATCCCCTTTGGATAAAACTAATTATCCATGGACTACCACATAGGTGCTAGTCCCCTACATACAGAAAAGGTAATAAGGGATCTGGGAACCCAAGTAGATAGCAATCTCTCCTTTGATAACCATAATGCCAAGGTGGTTAGAATATCCTTCTACGTGGCCCCCCCAATCTCAAATGGGTTTGCATCTAGAACAAAGGAGGCCAATGTGCCTCTCTGCTCATGACTTATTAGACCCATTAAAGGATACAACACCCCATTTGGGATGTCCCTTACAAGACAACTGCAACAGCTTGAAAGACCACAACAGTACCACACCAAGAGGATTACTGACTTCAAACAGATGACCTATGCAGCCCAACTAAAGAAACTCCAGCTGTACTCGGTTGCATACTGTGTACTCAGAGGTGATCTCGGCTTGACATACAAGGCCAATGTCCAACCCAGTATTGCTGGATATGCTCCACCTAAACAAAAGCCCCTGAGAGCTACATGCTCTAGGGATATAAACCTAACCACAATGATAATTAGGACGTGCTGGAGGAATAGATTCCTGACCCGGAGACTCCCCATGCTTTGGAACATGATTCCAATGTACGTCTGGCAGGGCCCCTCACTAGCACTCTTCAAGAGAAACCTTGACGGGTGGATGGGAGACAGACATGTACTCCAGGGATCACTGCAGTGGTTCTGCTGGACAGAGGCCACAGGGAACTAATGACTCTGCTGTTCAGAGGCACAGGGAACTAACCTAAAGGGGTGGCAGAAGCCAACACACTCTAGCTAGGCTTATAAATACCCTTGGGCAGACAGCCTAGTACCTACCTATGAACCTATTACATGTCTTATGTGCATGGATAATTAACTAGCTCTTCCATTTTACTTTGCTATCATGCTGATAAACTGTCAGGTGACTACAAGTCATATGTATCCTGTTATTGTGTATTGTAAATGCCAATAGACATAACTAATGTTTGCCTAACATAACAGTAATGCTATGTAAAATGTAATACATATCTGCCTACAATATTGTACATTACACAGTTATTGGCACAATATCCCACAAGGTAAATCATAATTGCACAATAGGCCCACCTTTGACATGTTATTCTCAGTAATACACGCATACATATGCCTACTGTTACAATATATCAACCTATACTATCCCCTGTTATAGCACATACTTGTTGGACCAACACTGCCACTGACAGCAGCTGGAGAGGAATTGTTGGGTTCAAAGCCCTTATATAGCATCCCTTGTGGTGTATGAGGTGTTTGCCTTGTGATCTACAGCAGTACACACATAAATACTACAAGCGTTATTATGCTCAACAATACATCACTACAAGATAACTGTTTCCACTATATGCATTGCATACACTTTAATTATTACAGAACAGGTACTACATACACAGACATACTGAGTGTACTACATACCTCATTAGTAACCCGAGGTGTTGTTGACTATTATTTCAATCCTTTTCAGTTTGTGTTTCACTCTTCTTTGAAATGTTCTGCTGGTATATACAGATGGTTTGAATGTGTGACAACTAATAGATACACAGCTGTAACCACGGTTTAAATCCTCTCTATTCAGAGCAGAGAATCAATCTATCCAAACACAAATGAGATGAAAACTCATTTTTATTATTGAATGTGTGACAAGCCATCCTTTTATAGTTAAATATCGGTAACGTGTTATCCTGACCACCTTTTGGTGTTCCAAATTAGTTAATTACATGCACATCAGCTGTGCAGCTACTCCATTAGCCAATACCATAGCAACAGTGGTGTATAATTGAGTACTCCACTTGGGCGTTGTCCCTTTGCCTTACTTTTGAGGCAGATGGCCTGGATGTGTTGTTTGTGATGTATTGCAACAGCTATATGGAGACAAACAGAGATATATTAGCTTAATGTATCCCGTGGATTGTGTGTAATGGCTAGAAGATGTTGTCCTACATGTGAGTACAGCTGTTATATTTCAGAACATTGCTACTTATGCAGGGTTTGTTTGTACCTGATACATCTGCAGATGTTTCAGTCTGGCAAGGATGTTTGAGCAGCTCAAGGCACTATGGCTATGCATGAAATGTTAGGTGGTTTATAGTGTGCTCACCAGACATATTTGGTTTGGTGTACATGTGTATCATACTGTGCTGGTAATCAGTAATGGGTAACACTTCCTGGTGTACACACAACCCTCTGAAATGGGATTAGTGCAAACAAACCCTGTAACATCAGCAGCTGTTCCATTGTATAACAGCAACTATTTCACACAGGGTCATGTTAGAGTGTCTCTGACAAGGTATGTTAAGGCTTCTGCAGATAGTCTACTACCTATCTGTGAACCTCTACAGTGCAGGCCATCTCCATCATATGTGATTATACAGAGTTTTCCGATCACAATATTTGTTTGTGTCTTTCGGCTTTTCCCGGTTGGGGTCGCCACAGTGGAACTCCGGTCTGCTAATGATTAGTAGTGGATTTTTACGTAACGGGTTACCAGCCCCAACGCACAACCTTCAATGAAGGCATGCCCCATTCACATATGCCTCCACACAGAAGATGCTCTAACTGAGAATCGAATGGGACAACGTCTTGCTATGAGGCGACAACACTACCGCAGCACCACCACCACCGCAGCACCACCACCGCAGTCAATATACAGTGCAAAATCACCATGTAGTCAGAAAACAGTTAAGTACAGCAATAGCATACAAACTACTGATACATAATCACTCCAAAAGCCTATCTTGAAAGCTAGTGGACTTGTATAGGTTTCAGGCTTTGTATTGCTTACCAGTAGGTTACCTACAGGAAAGATGGGACACAAGCACAGATGGGAAACATGCCTGCAACAATGCCATACCAACTTGCATGTGTCAGCCTAAGACTTTGGAATGCTGGGCAAGGCTATTGGCGCCCCCATGGTGCCGTTTTTAGGCAGGTCTCAGAGGTGAATCTCACCTCCATGAACTGTACAATAGCGGAATCAATGAGGGTTAGGCTACTCAACACCAGGGGTAGTACTCACAACATGCATGCACTCACAGCACCCCTCAATATGAACAACATCTAAATCTGTTCTGTGACTGGTACCTGTATAAGGCTCCTGTGAGCACAGTGGCACTACCAGACTACAACCCATAACACACATTTCAGCCACTGAACATGGACTGGCACAGACATGGAGGGGGTGTATCCATATTCATCAGGGATACCTACACCTCCAAGTTAGTGGGGCAGCATGATACCTCTGTACGCATCCATGTGCAGCTAACATCAGCCACGACTGCAATGCAAACTGTGAGCTGCTACAGATAACCTTCCATGACCCAGGAGCACCACTACAACTATCTGGAGACAGTGGTAAACATGACAGTCCTACCAGACACCCTGTTATTGGTCAATGTCAGCTACCCTACACTTAACTGGATAACCTACTTGAGTATTCACTTCCAGGCCCAGCACTTCCTGGGATTTATCACCTCATATGGCCTGTATCAGTTGGTAGACAGACTAACGAGAGGTGAAAACATACTAGAAGTGGTAATCACTGACATGTGCAACAGGTGCACTACAGCAGAGGTAAACTGGTCACTGTTTAGATCTGACCATGAACTATTCACTGATGATTTCCACTCCCAACCATCTCCCCCACACAAGGAACACACAGTGAATACCTTTTCTATAGCTAAATTCACAGTACTAATGACAGAGGTGGGAGGGTTCACAGCCCCCACGCTCAGGGATGACACTGCTCAAGATACAGACAGAATTACAAATGCACTTTATAAGCACCTACAAAGATGTATGGGTCATGCCATCAATGGTAAACCAGGACTCGCTACTCCTACACAAGGACACCAGTCTGCTGAACCCCTGCATTATACAGGCTATACAACAGAAATAGGACAGTAGTCCAGAACAACAGCAAATCCCAAGACATGCAGACATCTGTGACCAGTATTAGCAAGATACTTATGTTACTCATGTAATCATCCAAGGCTGACATCCACAGGTAAATAGGCATGGATTTGGAATATGACCACAAAGGCTTCTTTGGCTATGTCAAGGATGTAAGCAGTAACACACAGATTTGCACTGTGCTGGTGCAATATTGCACTGAATATACTGACCCTACTGATATCACCAGCACACTTGATGATACATTCGGAGCAAGCTTCACCCCCTACAGGGCCCACAGCAATACCCAAAACGTACAGTATCCCAGACATCTGAGACATACAGGTGGTAATGGCCCTTTCAAACAGCATGACAGAGCGTCAATGTAGGCAGATGGTGTCCCAGACTGCATCCTGCAGACACTACAAGACAAAGTGACCCCTCGCCTAATATAGCAATTCAACATCAGCCTCTACACAGGTTACATGGCCATTCACTGGCACATGGCCACAGCTATTCCACTCTACCAAGGTGGTGACACAACTGACCATGGTAACTACCACCCCATAAGCCTGAGTAGCCTGATCTGCACGGCTATGGAGTGTATCCTCATGGCACTCATTAACATAGACAATGGTAACCTCCAAACACTTGACCCAACCCAGGTCAGCTTGACTGAGTGCAGATCATGCCTACTGAACCTGTTTGACATCTTAAAGTCACCTAGACTTTAGGTGTGGGGTGTGGTACTTCACACATACTACCTGGACCTCGCCAAGGGTTTTGACACCATTCCCCACTCAGGTATTATTTCTAAACTCACCAGCCAGTACATACACCCATGCATCACAGGTTGGTTTGCCACCAGGCTTACACACAGAACCCATATGGTAAGACTAGCAGCCTCCAGGTCCAACCCTTGACCAGTCACAACTGGTGTCCCACAGGACTCAGTCTTGGGACCCCTACTGTTTGCCATATACTTCTCAGAGGTATGGGCTAACACATGTGGACTACAGCAGGCCATGTTTGGTGATTACTGCAGACTGGGAGCCATAACTGACAGTCCAGCTGTCACAGACATCCTTCAAGGGGCCTCAAATAGACCAACACAAGGTGTCAGAGTTATGGCCTCCAGCTAAAGGCCACATACTGCATGGTCATTCCATTTTGGGAAACTACACACACACACACACACACACACACACACACACACACACACACACACACACACACACACACATATTAACACATGAGTGGCAGACAATATAATTCAGATGACATATTGGGTATGTGGGGACTACATTATATAGTGATCTCTCCTTTGACAATCATATCTGCGAAGTAGTTAGGACATCTGTCTATGTAGGCTATCTGATTACTTAAGGGTTTGCATCTAAACAGACTGAGGTTATTGTGCTCCTTTACTCATCACTCATCAATCTCATCATCGAGTATGATAACCCATTTTGGATGTACCTCAGAAGACACATCCAACAGCTGGAAGGGCCAAGAACGTACCTCGCCAAGAGTGATAATGCCCTCAGACATGTGTCCTATGCTGCCAGACTGCATAAACTCTTGCATTACTCAGTGGCATCTTGTTTACTCAGAGATGATATTTGCTGGCCAACAAAGCTATGTCCAAGTCAGGCTTAATGGATATGCTCCACCTATGGGAATCCATGTCACAGTAAGCCACACACTGTAATGAGCTACACCTTGCCACAACCATAACTGGAAGATGCTGGAGTGACAGATTCCTGTTACGGGTACTCCCCATGCTTTGGAACTACATCCCTGATTACATTATATGGAGCCCCTCACTAACACTCCAGGGAATCCTTGCAGAGTGGGTTGGGAACAGTGGATACAGCCCAGGGATCCTGCAATTTGCTCTGCTCCACAGAGGGACAGTTAGTTATTCAATGGGGTGGTGACAGCAGACACATTTTGGCTAGGCTTATGAATGGCCTCGGGCAGTTAGGCATGTACCTACCCATGTACCTATGAACCTATACATGCAGTATCTACACATACTGATAGCTTCATTTACTGTTCGGGTATTGACTTACCTTGTGCCAATGGCAGTTGTGTGTACAATAGTTGAGGGCTGCCTATGTAGGATGCACACATTAGACCACCTATACATGACAATTTACAGATGGTGATGTGTGTGTGCCATCCATGTTTACTGTGTGTGCAGGTGGAGAAGGGTGTCAGTCCTTAGGTGCCTACACTGTCAGTGTGTGTGCTATATGTTCCCTCTTTGCTATGGCATGGGCATACTGGGCATGCTTCCATCTGCCTACTGGGGCTGGCAAAGGGTGTTCATGGTCTGAGTCCCTCTGTGCCTGTGGGGCCCTTGGCAATGGTGGTGGGCTGTGAGGGCCTTCACCATTCTGTCCCTGCTGCAGCTGTTTCCGCAGGATCATATTGTGTAGCATGGCACATACTATAAAGATATGGGCACACATGCCTGGAGAGTACTGCAAGGCTCCATCAGATATGTCCAAGCAACAGAACCATGATTTCAGCATCCCAAACACACACTCTATGATGATTCTGGTTTCTGCGTGTGTCTCATTATGGTGTTCTTGCATGGGTGTGTGTGCATTTCTGATGGGAGTCATCACCCACGGTTTCAGTGCATAGCCAGCATCCCCCACCAGGTGGCCATATGGTATGTCCCCCCTGGCAAATACCTGATACAGCTGTGAGGCATGCCAGATGTGGGAGTCGTGATAGCTTCCAGGGCTGCCAGCACACACATCCATGATAATGCCCTGGGCATTGCACACGACCTGGCAGTTGATGGAGGGGTATCCCTTGTGGTTTACGTAGCACCTACCATGCTCACCAGGTGGTGACTTGATGTGTATGTGTGTGCAGTCTATTGCACCCAGTACCTCTGGGTAGTCTGCCACATGGTGGAAGAGATGCATATTGCTGGCCAACTCCTCCTGCGTTCGGGGGAAGTATATGTGCTCATTGGCATGTGGTAACATGGCATCCAGGAACTGGTGGAGTACCCTGGATGCTGATGCCTGTGAGATCCCCATGATATCCCCAGCTGGCCTTTGAAAGGTACCTGTGGCTAGTATTCTCAAGCTTACACATACCTTCATGTCCACTGGGATGAGTTCCCCTCTGTTATTTATGGCTCTGCGGCATGGCTGGCATAGCTCAACAAGTTGCTCTATGGTGTCCCTGTCCACTCTGTAATGCTCTACTATCTCCAGATCATATAGCCGCTGGCAGGTTACCCTGGGTCTGAGCACTCTTCTCCTCCTCCTCCAGTGCCTAAGATGGTTGTCAGCATCATCCTCCACACCACCGTCAGTCTCCAACACATGCTGGTGAATCAAAGCTAGGGCAACCCCTAACATGTACATATTAAAAGTTCCCCGTCTGTATACACCAATGGTGCAGAGTGTCTGAGAATACACAAGTGTGTGGTTGAGGTGCTTTCACACTTTATACTATTGTGCAATGGATGCTGCTGGTGTAATTGGGTGTGTATGTGCAATTCCAGCTGCAGCTTATCTTAATTATGGGTTTTACAGCAGGAACTGCTATTGTGGGGACTTTGGTGTTGAATTATGCTTGGCTGCCATGATTCATCTATTATCTTTTACTTCACTTTTCAACCCGATTCCCCTCCCATTGTCAGGCATGCATCCAGCTGCTGGCTTTCTTGTTTTGTACTTTCCCAACCCAGGATTGTGTAGCAAAATGTGTTATGTAGATGATCTACTGCAAATTTGCTTGGTTCTTCTGTGACAGTTCTCTTTTCTTTGCTGTACAGCACCTCTCCTTTCCTGTTCTGCAGGTAGCTGCTAGCAGCCTTGTTAGCTGCTGTCAATGGCCACTGTGGGTTCCTAGGTGTTAATTACTCATTTGTACTCCAATTACCATGCTGCAGCATTTCCTTATTGTTTTCCATTATCCTTCCTGTTTCAGCTGTGGTGCGTGCCATGCACAGCCGTTTACCTGGTTTTGAATTCGTTTTCATCCACGTTCACATGTCGGTTACCTTGTGTGCTCTCAGCTAAGCAAAGCTATGGCTACTTCCACACCCCTATCCTGCAACTTTGCTTAGCAACAGGCAAACTGGATTAGCAATGCTCAAATGTGCTTACAGCTAAGGTGATGCACCCCTCTCTTGATGTCATCTTTATCTCCAGGCCACACCTCAATGTTGTACCGCTACACTGTGAGGTACATCCTTAAGCCAGCGGGGATTTTGCAATTCAGTATTACTTGTCTCATTTGCATGGCATTGACTTCTAATTCCTAGTTATCATGCAGAACACTGTCAAAGACCCTTAGCAACCCTTGCACCATGGTTGTGGTGTAGCATGCGTGCCATTGACTATTATGGGGAATTCATGAAATGTGTTACATTGCAGTTTTATTACATATAAATATATTTTCATTGTGATCCCATTTGCGCACCAATGCACTGCGATTTTACTTTGCATTAGTGTGGCCACGACATTAAATGTTCTTTTTTATGTGTTGTGCATGTTTTTTTATGCCAATGGCTATATAATTAGCCACTGGCATATATTAACAGTATAATACATGAGTTTGGGCCACCATCATGTCTCCGATTTTATGTTTGAAAAAATGCAAACCGTTTTTTTTCGGTTTACATTTCTGTATGCTTACGCTATGCCTGCACCACTTCATGAATAGCTATATACCTTTATTTGCATGCTACACTGCTGTGCATGGGGTAGTTAACATACATGCACCAGGAGCTGCACAGCTATGGCGTACGCAGGTAGTGCACATGGAAACAGCTCGTACCTGAATCGCTCTGCGGACATATTTGGTGTTAGATCGCCGACGCTATGCCTACGCCTGGCGCAAGCTTCATGAATCCCAGGGACTGTCTTTATAATGTCTTCATTTTCATGAAACTTTCTTTTTGAAACAGTGAGTAAAGTGTTGTGGTACCTGAATGAAAAATGGGAAAAGGGTTAAAGAAATAATTATGAAAACACCATTCTTAGTTTTAACTGGAATGTGTTAGAGCAGATTGAAAATGAATGCATGATGATGTCAGAAATGTAAGATAAAATGCAAAGAAAACAAGTAGAAACTATGAGAAGAAGGGAGACACAAACAGGAGCAAACAACAGATAGGTGGCAGAAAAAAGTTACAACAAGAAGGACAAGAACAAAACAGAAATGGAGAAAAAGGACAACAAGGTGAATAACCCAAGTCCAGAAATGCTTAAATCATAAGCTGGGGAGTGACAAATTCAAACTTGGGGGTAGGGGGAGTGAGGGTATGTGAAGACCAAAGTACAGAAGGGTCAGCTGCATGGGGAAACCCAGTAGGGGAAATCACTTCAAAGGCAGTTGGGAGTGGAGGGGAATAAAACCAAACAGAACAGAAAGTAATGAACACAGATTGAAAGTGGTAACTCTGAACATGGGAGCCAGCTTCACACCTAATCAAAAGGAAGAAAATGGAGTAAGCAAAAGGATGTAGTTTTGCTCCAATAAACCAAATTAAAGGCAAAGGAAGGACAGAACATCATCAGCCCAAGGGAGAAATGGACAATAAAGCAGGGGAAGGCAAGAGTGGAGTGGTCCACTTTTCAAAAAGACACTACATGTAATGACTGAAAGGGTGCAGAAAAGTGGGAAGGTGAGATAGATCATTTAACATGGAAGAACAAATAGAAAGAGATGGACAGCAGGGGACTTGTAGGCCCCAAATAAGGATATAGAGGACTTTTACAGCATAAAATGAATTCATTAGCCACATTTAAAAGGTCTTTACATTTATGGATGAGTTAATCAGCCATTTCACTGAACATGGAGTTTGTGTTTTAATAGTCTTTTAAGCCCTTACATGAGATATGAACTATAGACTAAAAAGTTCTTTGTGAAATGGAATCAGGTAAATAGGAATGGATTGGGAATCATCAGAGAGGAGCGTTCAGTGTCATATTAGATCACAAGAATACCAGACCCTTTGGAAAAGAGAGTGGAACTTAAAGGTGAACAGAGACTTAGAAAAGAACATGAAAGAAGGACAATGGAAGGATACATGAAGGGAAAAGAGGGAGTTCGCATTTACCAGAAACTTCTAGATTTATGCTAGTAGACTGGACATGATACTAGGAAAATAAGAAACTCTAAAAAGGGTGGAGGCAATAAAAATATAGGAGAAATACGTATCAGGCCATGCAGCAGTAGGAATGACAATAAGGGCAAAGAAGAAGGGGAAGGTTTGGGATGGAGGTTGGCAAGCAACAAGTAGAAAGATCAGGAAAGGAAGCGATAATTACAAAAACTGATAGAGGAGACTGTGAAGCAGAACACTATTGACAAGACAGATTTGGAGAATCACTGGTGGAATAGAGGAGAGCAGAGGTTAGGAGAAAAATCATTATAAGATGGGTGGAAAAGGAGACAAGGTGAGGAAAAGATAGCAAAACTGGAAGGAAAACTGAGCAGTATACAAACAGAAGTATGGAAAAGTGATATAGACTTAAAAGCACTAAGAACACGAAGCAGTAATGAAAACTAAACTAAAAGGAAAGGTAGCAGCTACATTTAAAGTAGAACAATGGTACCAGAAGGGCTACTGGTGTACAATTAGGGAATAACAGAGGAAACATCTAGCAAGGAAGTATAAAGAAGGAAAATGTGAGAAAGATATGAAGAATTAGGCAAAAAAGAAATGGATCATAAAAGAGGGCTATAGGGTGAAGGGAGACTTTAAGCAATACTACAAATATACCAGGAGCAGAAGAAGGAAAAGAAAGTCGACTGGGAGGTCACAGACAATGGAGAGGGGTATCAGACTAATGCAAAAAGTATGATGGAGGAGATCAAAGTGGCACTGAGGACAATGAAAGACAGAATGGTAGGGAGCCCAGGTTGATACCCCATAAAGTGGGGTGGAGAGGCAATATAAATAGTTATGAAGAAGAACTGTGAAATTATAAGGGAAGCAGGGGAAACAAATGCAAAGAAAAGAGTAGTTATCCCAAAAGGCAGTGGTGAGACAGGATATAAGTAGAGGATTATAGACCAATGTCCTTAGTCAACAGATACATCAAAATGATTGCAAAAGTGCTAGCAAGAGCACTGAATGAGATTCTGAAAAATAGCATAGAGGGTACAGAACTGCTTTGTGAATGGAAAAAAAGAAAAGCTGTATTGATGAGCCCTAATAGAGTTTATGGACAGAGAAGAGGAAAAGGGAGGGACACAGGCTGGGATGGCCTTTTTGTTATGAAAAAGGCCTTCAACACAGTCAGATAGAATTTCATCTAGGAAATACTAGAAAAAAGACCAATTTATATGACTAATCAAGGCAATTTACAATGTGCCAGAAATAGAAGTAAAGGTAAATGCAATAGCTTCTAAGGCAATAAAGGTAAGGAGGGAGGAGCCAGACAAGGATGGTCTCTGTCTCCCCAGAGCTCTTCATTGTAGTCATAAAAGAAATGAAAATTGAGTTGTGGAACAAATTAGCACAACTGGAGGGAGGAACAGGAGTATAGGTAGGATTCCTAATGTACATGGATGGCTGACCACATGCTTACATCAGAGAACATTGAGATGGCCTTAGAGGAGATGAAATGAGTTTTTCAAAACTTCAAAAAGGGCATAGATGCAACCAGAACACAACAATGGTAGACAGACTAGGAGACAGAAAAGGAATAGAAGGAGTGGGACACATTCAGGAGAGGGAATACCCCAAATATCTGAGTGTATATGTAGGACACAAATTAAGTGATAAAATACAAATGAAATTGGGGAAGGGAAGAGAGAACATGCAGGGGATGCTGGAGAGGGGAAGCATAAAACATACACACAACTAGCCATAATCAATGTGATTAGAATAATGATAATACCAGTTATAGTATGTGCACTAAGAAACCTGCCAGTGGACCCAGTAGAAACCAAATAATACAATTAAATAAAAAAATGAAAAGGTGATAGAGAAAGAGAGAAGCAGCTCAAAAAGCATTGTAGTACTGAGTAGGAAAACAGAGAGCTGTGGACACCCACACATGCCCATGCAGGCCTGCATGTAATAAACTTAGGTGGACAGAGAATAAAGGGAAAACCAAAAGTTAACAGGAGAGAGGACAAATAGGATGGTGGAGAGAATACAAAACAATGAATGAGGAAGCACAACATGGGGTAACATGACATGGGGAAAATGGAAATAAAGAGACATTTGGTAGGAAGGAAGATGGGGCACTTTCATATGGAAGCAAGAAGAAAACTGGAAGGAAAGGGGATAAGAGGAGAACAGGAGCTAATGAAGGAAGGCACAGGAGAACAGAGAATATTCAAGACCCTACAGGAATTAATACAGGAATTTGGACTGAAAAAATGAATGGTGGACATACACCAAACTGAGAGAAAATGGCTGGAGAAGAGGGAGGAAGGAGACACCATTAAAACAAAAGAAATGGTAGAAGGGAACAGAGGGCTCTCTGGGGAAATGGGAAAAAGAGGCAAATGCAAAAGTAGACTGAATTATGAAGACGTGAGGGGAAAAGTAGAGGAAGCCACAAAGAAAGAGATAAGGAAAGGATGTGAGAAGGAGGAAATGTCATAGATAAGGGAAGCTGAATGGTACAAATCCTCAAAAATAACATCACAGATGCAGGAAATGCCTGGGATGGAAGATCCCATAATAAGAGTGTTGCACAGATGGTATCTCGCACCAAAATATTATATAAGGAGGGAAAACAGACTCAGGATGCTGGAGGTACATGACAAAAGAGGCAGATATAATACATAAGATCTGGGAGTGTACCTGGGTCAAAAAGATCTGGACAGAGACCCTTGAAATCTGGAAGAGGATATATGGAAAACAGAAAAAAATCTCTGGGGGATTTTTGTACATGCACTATAAGGAATAGAGAGGGGTTGACAGAAAAGAAATGTGATTGGTCAATAAAATTAAGGGCAACAGTGATGAAGAGTATAATAACCAGAAACTGGAAAACAAGTTCAAGTGCCAGGAAAGAAGAGGTAGACGGGAGATTTCTGGACATTTAAGGACATGTATAAAGCCGAAGAAAATGAGGGAGTGGGAGAAAAAGCAATGAAGAATGAAAGGAGGTTGTGAGTTACTACTAGTCAAAAAGTCAGATGGGGATGGGTGAAAATAACTAGAAGAGCTATAAAAACTGGTGAACAAATGGTTAAAATAAAAAGTGCATCATGCATGTGGATTGCACAGTGTGTAATTATGAATGGGTATGCCATCATTTGGATGAAACCTTAAATAAAAATGTCATCTGTCTCCACTGTTGCTATAAAAGATCTTATGGCAAATATCAAAATAAGTACTCTGGCCAAATTCTCCTAGTCAGTATGAATACCATTTCAAGTCTCACCCCCGAAAGTGGTCACTGGCTTAGTAAGACTAATCTGGTTAACAATGATAAACAAAGGATCAATATGAAAAATATAAAATATATATATATTATTTAAAAAAAATAAACACCATGAGAAATCCAAAAGGAATAGCAGTTCAACAAACATATTAGAGAAATGTTAAATAAATGAAAAATATGCTGAACTGTGGGAAATATTTTCTAAGTAAATATTAGCTAGTGTATTTGTGAGGATTGAAGCTAAGCAATTCTTTTTACAAATTCAAAGCAACTTCCTACAACGGGATTTTACTCTCCGCCAGTATTCCATTGTATTCTGGTGTTTTTTTTTTACATTTTTAATATTGTTGGGTAAGTGTGTGTGTGTGTGTGTGTGTGTGTGTGTGTGTGTGTGTGTGTGTGTGTGTGTGTGTGTGTGTGTGTGTGTGTGTGTGTGTGTGTGTGTGTGTGTGTGTGTGTGTGTGTGTGTGTGTGTGTGTGTGTGTGTGTGTGTGTGTTTTGTTTTATATATATATATATATATATATATATATATCTACATGGATTCCTATTACAAGAATGAAAGTTCACTACTTCGAACTTGTAATAGGAAGCCTCACTTCTGCAAAAGTTCACTTTAGCAAAAGTGAACTTTTGCATAAGTGCACTTCACCGAAAACACCACAGCACAGTGGAGGGCATAAAAACAAGCTATGTCCTCCACTATGGTGTAATAGTCATGGACCTTAGAGTTAGGGCACGGGTTAAGGTAAGGGAATAGCTAGTAAAGCTATTCCCTTACCCTAACCCATGTCCTAACCCTAAGGTTTGTGACTATCGCACCATAGTGGAGAACATTGCTATGTCCTTCACTATGCTGCAGTCATCACGGACCTTAGGGTTAGGGCACAGGTCATATTAAGGGGATAGCCCTATGAGGTATCCCCTTACTATGACCCGTGCCCTAACCCTAAGGTCCGTGAGTACTGCATGGAAGTTCAGTACAACACCCGTTCGTTGTACTGAACTTCGCGCAAGTGCACTTTTGATTAAGTGCACTTTCGCTGCAGTGAGCATTCCATGCACTATTTCGAATTAGTGAAAATCCAATCTAGTGTATGGAACCTATATATATATATATATATACATATATATATATATATATATATATATATATATATATATATATATATATATATATATATATATGAATCTACTTTCCATTAACGAAAGTACTATCCACCAAACATTGAAAATACAAACTCAAACAAGCGAAACTAGACATCCACGAAAACATAAATTACAGAAGGTTAGATTATCAAAACAGTCCATAATGCTATAAATAGGAGATATCCTTTAAGTAGAATAAGGAAGTGGTTCTAGCTGTACAATGGTAGCAGAGTAGTTCCCGGAGTCCTGGGTGAGATATATTTTAGAGGTATGTAAGAACGAGCAGGTGATAACTCAATTGTTTCATGTTATGTGTATATTTAGACAGTTGCTGGCGATCCCGTTACAGTGGGGCTAAGAGAATTTTCTCTTTTTCCCACTGTAGTGTGATCTCGGACTTGGTATGTATCAGTAGCGGGTGTGAGGGGCAGCCCCATGGGGGCTTGCCCTCCTGCATACTGTAGTGTAGTGTATTTGTTTTGTTTTATTGTTTTTTTATAGTGTAGTCCATCTAAATGGGTTTCGTTAATGTAGGTTTCTGTAATTTAAGTTTTCGTGGAAGTTTGGTTTTGGTTGTTTGAGTTCATGTTTGTAATGTTCAGTGGATATTGTACTTTCTTTAATAGAAAGTAGAGCCATATATATATATATATATATATATATATATATATATATATATATATATATATATATATATATGTATATTGTGTGTGTGTATATGTATGTTGGTATGTTGGTCATGATTTTCTGTCTGTGCCATAGCCACAATTAGTTTATGTTTTTCTGAGTTGCAGTTCATACATACCAAGCTCTTATCAGTATAATTTTGTATGCTGCTGTTGGCATTTCAAATGTACCTACAAAGAAATTTGGATTGTGCTGAATTCTGTTCTGTTTTCAATATCTGTATTGTTTCTTTAAATTGTTAAGCTATGTTGTGTTTGGTTATGCATCACATGATAGCTACATGATTAACTCTGAAAATGTGTTAAGCTTTCAGTAAAACTTCCTGTTTGGACATGCATTTGAGCATCTTGGTCTCATGATTTTGTGGAAAGTTATTCTGAAGGCATTGTTACCACCACTGTTCAAAATTTTTTTCTGCTCTGTAGGAAGAGGGGAGACGTGCCAAATGAGGTTTCACTCTGGGCTATAAATAGCCTACCTACTCATCTGCTTGCAGCAATTCAAAGACTTCATACAACTGAATGCACACCCCCAATTTTGCTTTAATTTGTCAAAACAACTGAAAACATTGGCAGTACACATACTGAACACTGCTTCAGTTATTTCTGTCAGTTGTTTTTATATATACTGTGCACATAAGCCTTACCATTCAAAATAGTTCTGAAAAAAATCGGTCACAAACTGCTATGGTAAAAAACTGTATATGGGGGTGTGGCCAAGATGGCTAACTGAGATAAGCAAGTGGTAAAAGTTTTGTGACTGAAAATGTTTCTCTGACAGAAACCTTAATCATAAAATTTAGAATATGAAGATGCTTAATACCTATTTATATTCACTAAGAGTAGAGAAAATGTTTATAGCTAAAAGTTCTTCGAAAGCTATAACTTTCCTACTAGAATTTCATCTGCTTGGCTAAGAGAGAAGAGACTTCAATATGAGCCACTCAAAAATGTACTAAGGATTCTTCTGTAAATAATGATAGCCAGTCAATAATATCTTGCATGCAGGATGTATTACTAAAATGGACAAACTAGACACTAAAATAGAAAGCTTCAAGGAATAATCCAGAAAGATGATGGAACATTTAGAAAGTCTAATGAAACAACAATGTGCTCAGGTCAGCAGTATAGAAGAAGCTTTAAATGATTATTAAGGGAGAATAACTGAATGTGAGTCTTAAACTGAATTTCTTTTAATGCAAAATAAGTGGCTTAGTTAAACATTTAGAAAATAGACTGAAATGAAATAACATCAGAATTTATGGCATACCTGAAAAATATGAAAATATGAGGGAGAAGACAGTATAATAAACTTTTTAACAACCTGGCTACATAAAATGTTAAATTTTCCTGAAATTTTATTGTTTGGGATTGAAAGGGCATATAAAGCCTTGAGAACACCGTCAAAGAAAGAAATCTCACCACCGCATTCAATAATTGTCAAGTTTATGACCAGCATGGAAAAAGACCAAATATTAAAAACAGCATAGTCCAGCCCACCTTTTAACATAGGTGAGCATGTAATCAGATTTGTCAAAGACTATTCCAGTAAAGTTATGATTCAAAGGAAATCCCGCTTGCCATTGATTGAAGAACTTAAAACGAACAATATTAAAGCCACTTTGGTGTTTCCTGCAGACAACAAAATATTTTTCTTTCAAGGAATTAAAAGTCTTTGACACACTGGATGGGGCATCTACATTTGTTAATAAGGATAAAATCCATAACAACACTGAAGAAATGGACTGAAATGTTATATCCCTCAAGAGGCAGAGTGAGCTGAATTTGTTGAAAATTGTTTCTAAAGTTAAAAAGCTTAAAACAAGTGATTTGTTTTTATTGCAGAACTTTTATTTTTGAAACAACAGATTTACCTTCTAAATAAAGGATTTGTATAGGACTTTAAGCTTCAAAGCATATATTAGTCTTCTTCTTCCAGCTTTTCCTGGTTAGGGGTCACCACAGCAGATCATCTGTCTGCTTATGATTGGCAGTGGAGTTTTAAAGTGTCAAGTTGCCAGCCTGGCGCCCAATCTTCCACAGAAGGCACACGCATGCACTCACATCTAGGGCCAATTTAGAGTGTCCAATCCACCTACAACATGTCTTTGGGATGTGAGAGTAAGCTGGAACACCTGGAGGAAACCCACACAACCACAGGGAGGACATGCAGACTCCACACAGAAGACACCCCAGCCAAGGATCAAACCAGTGAACCTCTTGCTATGAGGTATCAACACTATCCACTGCACCACCATGGCCACCCTTCAAAGAATATATTAGTATGGATTCATATTTTAAATTAAGGCATTTTTACATGGCAAGGAATATAAAAAAGTCTTATTATATTTATAATGAAATACTTAATATATTTCATTTAACGACACTTATAAATCCATTTCTAAAGGTTAAAGAAATATTCTCTGTAAGAGAATGTCATTAAATTATGATTAATAGAATTTATAATGTTAAGCCTTTATAAGTTAAGCATTTTATTGTATTTGTTTTAAATTTACTCAGTATGTACATTGCTAGGTTAACAGAATGTCACATCTAATTAATATGCTAACTAGAAGTGTTAAAGTGCTGGCAACTATGTTTCCTTTATTCCTGTACTGCACATTCCTTTTACAGGCCTTTCGTGAAAAATTAACACTTAAAAAAGCCTGAGATCAAAAGAATGTTCTAGTTGTGTGAAACTGCTTGATTCTCACCTGCTTGTCAAGCTCTTTTGAAGAAAATCTGAGTCCTAGAAGAGTTCACTGTTCATCACTGATGAAAGCATGAAGTGCCTTAGTTGTCGTCATGATGACAAGAAGAAGAGATTTGAGAGAAATCAAAATATCTTCTTTAAAAAATATTTGCTTAGAAGTGAAGAACTGGAAAAGCAAAAGCTATAGTAGTGTTTTATGTCATGCTGTTTCTAATATATAATTTGCTTATGCTTCAGTGTTATTAACCTTAATTGAATATATTAATGAGAAAGTGTAAGTTAGATGTTTGTACTGATTTAAGGTTGCTGCTCCTCCATTTTTTCCTGGAGTGTCCGGAAATGAATTTGAAACTCCAGATGTTTGCACTACTTCGTCAGCACATCTCATATGCTGACTAAAGATGACATCACCTTCTTGTTGATTGGCTGCTTGCTGTGTTGGAAAGAGCCAGTTAACAAGCTCTTTTCCCAACACATGGCAAGCAGCCAATCATCAACATAGACTGCTAAGGAATCCACAAAATTTAAGAAATAAAAAGTGAGGCTCTCTGCTACTCAGGACCTTAAAAAAAGGTAAAGGTACTGAAATTTTTGTCTGTAGGCTGCACTGTCTGATATCACTGGGTTTTCTGGAAGGACTTTGACTTCTTGCATTATTCGGCTGCTCAATAGTCTGTGTCAGCTTGTGAAGGACAGTGGTGGATGCATGCTTTTTGATGGACCAATTTTAATTGAATTTAAGGTCTGCTTGCTTGCTTTTTCTGCCTGCTGCTGGTGTTTCTCTTCTCATGATTGTACCAGGAAACCTCAGCCTGGAGCCGCAGGAAAAATTTTGCAAAAATAGTCACCCCTCAGTGGTAAGTGAAACTGCACAGACAGAAGATTTTGCTTTCTTCTTTTCAGGGCTATGCTATAAAAAATATTGATTAGGACATTTGCTTATCTGGAACATCTTGCAGATATTATTACTGCAATAATTTTTCCCCATTTCTTTTTCTGTGGACCTAATTATTAAGCATCCAATCTTGTTGAACTGATCATCATCAAAGGAGCTGGATAAGCTAAACTGCCTTAGCTAAGTATATCTGCCAAAAGCATCTGAATGTCCTGCAAGAACAGTCTTGGATATTTGTTATTATAATGAGTGTTTGCATAACTTCATATTACTGTGTCTTGGTTTTGTGTTTTTTCACTTCTGGCCAATTGTCTAAAACTTCCTTTGGGCATTGGTGCCATGTCAGTCCAGGACTGCCTTTTTCTTTTCTTGTCACTATCTGCTGTGTTGTCTAGTTCTCAGAAGATGGAATGATATGTCCAATTTTGCCTCATATTCTCTTCTATTATTTCATGGCACTGGCAGGGCATACCTCTTAACTATTCATATTTTTGCAGAATATCAGGATTATTGCTTGATAGTTTTGGTCTGTTTCTCATTAAATGTGTTTTCTTGGCAAATCAGAGGATTACATTCTGTATAACTTATCCTTCAGCATTTATTGTGATGTAAAGCCTTTTATTCCGGAGCCTTTCTCCCCGGGCCTCCGCTGAAAATTGGCTTCATTCCAAGTCGGACTTTCCAGGTTAACAAATGTTAAAAAAAAAAAATTCTACCAACTTTTAGATGTAAGAGCAATATTTAACATTCGTCCCTATATTTATTGTGCTAAGAGGTCAGGTTAATATGCTTCCAGGCAATTGTAAGTTTGAAGAGTTTTAAACATTATATCCTTCAGGAAATGTATTTTATTCTGTCAAATTTGGTTGTCTGTTTGAATATTTCTGTTGCTAAGAGGTTTGTCATTATTTTTGCCTCACAAAATAGTCTGTTCCTCCTAGAATTGTAGTGGCAATTCACTGACATTTGAGTTTATAAGAGCAGCATCTTAAATGTGTCCAATATTTTAAACTTTGTTCCAGTTTCTTATTCTAAGAGGTTAAGGTACATGTTTAACTCCATATATGATATTTGTGTGTTAGACTTCATATGTTTAAGGAAATGCATGATAGAGTAAAAAATGTTATTCTAGCTACTTTCTAGTGTAAATTTGCCCCACATTTGTTTAGTGCTGTCCAGATTTCTTGTGCTAAGAGGTTGACAAGTATCATGATGGTGTCTAGAACACAATGTACAGATTTTTGCCTCGTATTTCTGTTCTGTTTATCATACTCTGTGGATTTTGTAGCAAATCATAGAGGGTCAACGTCAGTAATAATTATTTCTGTTAGACTTTGTATCTTTAAGGAAATACACGATAAAGCAAACTGTTCTACCATATTTCTAAGATTTTAAGAGCAATATTTAAAACCTCTCTGATTTTTGAGCCTCTGTAATGCATTCTTTTTGGCTTTGCAGTAATCTATTTAAATCAGACCATAATCTAGCATGTCTAGTTTGTCTAAGTTTGCCTTTATGTAAGTTATTACAGTTACAGAGAGCATTATGATTGCTGAGCTGCCATGTATTTCATCTTTATCATCTTGTCAGCCCACAGTATGTCTGAACTTTGCTGTCACTGTCTGTATCAGACTCAGCTGGATACCTTTGCATTGTGTTCTGTGTAATAGTTGAGGGCCTCAACTTGGGACAGTAGTCACTGCTGCTGCTTCAGTATCAGATCCACAGATTTTAATCTTAGTTGAATGGCTTCTGTGTTGGATCTGCATGTTCTGCTGTCACACAAGATGTATGTGTGTAACAGCTGTGAATGCCACTCAGAGAAGAGTTACTTTTTCTGCCTTACATGCTTAGCCTCCACTGTTAATTTTTCAGGTGGAGTCTGTATCTCCTTGCATGTCTGTTTTTTTCCTTATATCAAGGTGTAAAAGTCTGGAGATTTACATGTGGATGTGAGTTAGTATCTCTGGATAGTGACTATGGCACAGGCCTCCCAGGCACTGCCATTGGTCATGTAATAGTATCATCTTGATTTGTATTAATAACTGCTTTGGTTTATTGTAGTGCTGTTGAGCAAGGATCCTGCAAGAACCATGTTCGGGAAAAGGTCAATAGACCAGCAAGAGGTTGGAAGCAGCACAATGTCTCCTAAGAAGTTAAAAACAGTCTGCACTTATAATAAGGCAGGGAAGCAAAGTTATTCATGGGTGTGAACTGTTCCAAATGCAGATGCCATGGCCAAGTGCACATCCTGTGGAACAGCTTTCACTATTACGTGGGTGGAGTAAAAGCAATGAAAAGCCACAGAAGTCAGACAACATCAGCAAAGCCTTCAGCTCCAGAGGCAGACCTTTGTAATGATGAAGTTTAATCAGGGATGTAGTACAACCAGTGAAGCTTCCAAAGTGACTGCAGCTGACATGACAGAAGTTTATCATGGAGTGAAGCACAATCTCTCATATGTATCCATGGACTGTGGAGGTAAGAAGGCACAGACAGTTTTCCCTGACTCTATTGTGGCCTCAAAATTCAGCTGTGGGAAGACAAAATCTGAGAGCATTATAATGAATGCACTTGCACCTCATTCAGAGGAGTTCTTCGGCAGAAATAGTTTAGAAGAATTAAGAAAAATGAAAAATCTACAGAGGAAATTAGCAGCTGCTGTTTGCTGTTAGTTATCATTTTCACATGCTTTAATTAAATACTGATATTAGGATAGGAAACTCAGACCAGTACTACAGTGCACAATTGCTAAGGACATACATCTAAATTAGACAGGCAGGAATTATTTTGTTTATAGATAAGATTGCAAATAATGCCACAATTAATAAGAAGGGTAAACACCTCATGATTAATGTGCAAATGCACAAGGAATTAAACCATTTATGCTATATTAATAAAAGTATTAATACAAGAGAAATATCAGTAAGTTAAGAAATATATATTCATGCTGCAATATCAGATTGATCTTTGATGGGAGATTTTAGAAATGCAAGTTGTATAAAATAAAGTTGAATATCAGTGGGCAAATAAGACAGAAAAATATATAAAAAAAAACTTAAACCCTGGGATTCAATAAACTGCGTGCAGGCTTCAGGCGAAGCTTACACAGAGTTTACATGTGTGCATGGTGATGCACAGTGAGCAGCAGCACTCATTGCATATGCATGCTGCACACCATTAAATGTAAATAAGCACAGTATCGTGGCTGGCAACAGTGTTGCTGGCCAGGAAACCATGAAAGCAAACATGCATAGCAATCCTGCTTAATCGACAGTACAGAAGGTTTGTGGTTTTGTGTGGAATGCAACAATGATCACAATGGCTTAACAAATAATAGTTTTCATAGCTCTCAATCTCTTAGTTCAAGAAATCTGGACAAACCAAAACATAATGGGGAGACAATGGCCGAGAAATAGGGACAGATTTTAAATATTTGCTCTTTTAAACTTAGAAATGTGCTAGAGTAACAAGGGGATTGTGTAAAGAAACATTTTATGAAGGATTTGAAGTCTGAAACTCAAATGTATGCAATTATTGCATGAGATCAGTCCTGAGATCATCTCAGTGATATGGCAGAACACAACAGGTTTTATAAGGAAGACACCAAAAGATATATAAGGAAAAAATCTGGAAATTATATGAAAATGTGTACAATTGAGAGTTATGATAATTATGCATATGGTCCAAACACAGCACAGGACAGTGTATACAGAGTAGAGTATTGTGAATTCCCATTCCTGGCATTCCGTACTGAAGTTGCATAAATGATCTGTAAGGGTACATGGACTGCCATGTAAAATAAACACTCAAGGGAAATGTGTGTATTGAATGGGGACACACAGATGAATTATAGAAATGAGGATAGGGAAAAAGGACAGATGCAACATCCTAATATACAGCAGATGAGGGCATGTCAATGGAAGACAGTTGTAGCAGCAACACAAATCATATATCAATATGGTACAGTACAGCCTGCACACTGAAAATGTGTATTATATGACTATCACCCAAGGTGACATAGCAATGGGGAAGATGTCTTTGTGAGATAAGCATCCTTACAGGAACAATGCAGAGGACATCTATTAAGAGGTAGAGTGTATATTGTGAAGCTGTGCAAACTGATTTGCCTAAATATGAGTGTAATCTTAGCAGGTGTCTCCAGAAAGTGGGACATGGGTAAAGGCTCATGGACAACATTAAAAGAAACAAGCACAATCATGGACAATATCAGAATAATACCACCAGGAATCCAATATCTCTGTTATAACATATGTGATCTAAAGTGAACAGAGAAGATTCTGCACAAACACACATGTACAACTATTATGACATGTCTGTACTCTAGGAGGGTAATCATGCACACTGTCCAGGCACTGTAACATCTGCTGGATGTATTCAGTGGGACACTGCTCTACATGTATGTGACATTATGATCAATACAGGCTAGTTGACTGGTGTGCATGGCAGATATATATGGCACAATCCTCGCTGTCATGAATGTTACCCATGCCAGTAATGTTGTCAAACAGCTATGTATGTACTGTGTGCATCACCAGAACAAGTAGCACACATGCATCTGGTGTAACATATTCAGTAGTTGTGTTATATACAAGGAAGTAGTCAGCACTGTGAGCACATGTTGGTGGAAGCTCCACTTGCTATCTACTCCAGGAAACAGGTCACATCTGATTATAGGGTGTGATGTCTATATTATACTTGGGTAGTGTGTTTGTTTTCCTGATGTAACAAATCCTCCCATGTTTTTTTGTCATTGCAGGTGTTGTCATGTCTGTGGCAGCAGTCTTTGGTGTGGGTTGATACTATGTGTATTATACTAATATCACAGTTGGAGTCAATGATTACCCACAATCTAGTCCTTCAGACAGCTGTTTGGACACAGGATGTTTATGTCATCTGTGATGTCTGTCACTTAAATAATGGAAATTAAAGGGTCAAGCAGACAGCCTTGATATGCAGACCCAATCACTGGACCTGAGATATAGGTCACTTCACATACTTCAACATATTTAGATGCCACTTATGTGATACAGTGGTCTACCCTTTTGATGATATAGGTGTTTACGGCCACATCTGACAGTGTTGAGTGAATACTTCAATGTCTCCTTTTGTCAAATGCCTTGGGCTTGTCAAGTTCAAAAGAATGATAGTGTTGTAATCATGCATCCCCTTAATGACTTCTTTGAGGGCTTCTATCAGATGTAACAGACATGATGTAGCATTGACAACTCACACAGGTCTGTTGCACACAGCCAGGATATTACTAGCGCCCATTTACTAAAGGTCCATGATGACATGTTGGCCTATCTCACAGATGAGGAGAGTCAGGATGTGTCTATAAGTGTATGCATTGGATGTGTCCCCCTCAACTCAGGTGGATGCATGTTGATGTACACCTTTCTACAGTAACATGGTCTGTGTGAAGGGTGTGTTGAAGTGTGTATTCAGCTGTTTCAGGAAGGTGTATGTGATAGGTGATCTGTGATGTTGTCACAGCCCATTGATTCTGTGTGATAGGCTGGATGAAGGTAAGACGGTGCATACTGGCTATCCTGATCTTGCCTAGGGTTTAAACACAGTACCCCCACACAGATATCATTGAAAAACTCTCCCAGCTGGAGATTAAACCATATGCCTCTAGATGGGTAACAAATCGAATCACTGACAGAACATGTATTGTGAAAGTTGGTGAATCAGCCTGTACCAGTAGAGCTGTCACCAATGGCATACCCCAGGGATCTGTGCTTGACCATTTACTGTTTGTAATCTATTTCTCAGCAGTTCAGGCTAAAGTATATTGTCTTTGGCTTACTGCATTTATGGATTCTGGCATACTGGGTGCAATCATTGAGTCCATTTATGATGATAACATACTACAGTAGGGGCTAACACAGACAAATGATTGGTGACAAAGCCACATGGTCTACAAATAACTGCAAACGTGTTTTTATTTTGTCCTTCTGCAAAGTGAAATTCTCTGCTAATTACAGCATTGTCAACAGTCCCACTATGTTGAAACATGGTGATGCAAGCACTGGGAAAACATGTACATAGCGATCTGAATTTCGACCACCAAGTCTCCACACTGGTATTGAAAGCCTGTGTTGTGCGCATCATAAATCACACCATTGTATTCGGATCTGAGGATTATATTACAGCACTGTACTTAAACCTCATCAGAACATTAATATAGAGTATATTGTGGTCCGAATGGAGAGATGATAATATCAGCAAAAGGAGAGAAGTATTGATGGAATTGAATTCATCCTTAGGTCTTGGTGAGTACCTTTACAAGACAGACCCTGTTCTTCACAAAGTCTCACCAGGATGACATTGATATATAGACTGTATTTTATATAGCATATATCATAGACAGAAGTAGGTTAAAAATAATGAAGATAGCTGGGTGCACAAGACCCAGGATAAAAAAGTGGCAAATCCTTGTAGGTGCACTGGTACCAGTATTGGACAAAAGGATAGTGTAGAATCCTCAAGACAGAAATATTCTTACAATGGCACTAAGCCAGGCCCAGGGGCGAGGATGGACCCTGTTGTAGAAGGAAGTAGCAGTCCCCAAAAATCACAAAAAATGATAGGCCAAAAAAAAGCCATGCAGATGATAGAGTGGATTATGTATTGTTACTATTATGCAAGAAGCCCAGAATTTCCAGACAAAAGATATGTGAAAAGGTTAAGAGAGAAATTACAGGAAATAAAAATACTTCCAGAAGAAAAACTGTCAGAAGCTTCAAATAAAAAATTGTGTTCATTAATACAACAGATCCATGGAAAACACTATAGAGACCAAGAAACCTTTTGCCATTTGGAAAAACGAAGCAACCGAGGAACGCAAAAATTCAAAGAACAAAATTTAGAGATGTTTGAAGGGTATTAAAAAGCAGTATGGACATGGGAAAGAAAGAGAGATCTGATATGGTGCAATATTTAAGCAAAGGAGAAAGCCAAATTAATCAACATAAAAAGGCAGTCCCAAAGATATTCAAAGAGAAGTACAGGCAAAGGCATCCAGATATGGAAAATTTCACAATAAGAAATAAGATCACAAAGAGGGAATGCAGAACAGAAGATTAGTCAAGTAGAAGTGAAGGATTCAGTGTAGAAAGTCTAACACAGGTTATATCACTGCAGAATGGAACAACGAGTCCCCAAAGTAAGAAGAAACAAAAGAAGCAGGAGACATCTGGAGAAGAAATATGGACATGAGAAAGAAAAAGAGATTTAATATGGTGCAATATTTATGCAAAGGAGAAAACAAAACTAATCAATACAAAAAGAGCAGCACCAAAGATATTTGAAGAGAAATAAAGGCAAAGACATCCAGATATAGAACATTTTACAATACAAAAAAATAAGAAAACAAAGAGGAAAAGCAAAAAACAGGACTAGTAATGGAGAAGTTATATAAATACAAACTGAGGTTATGGATTACCTGCATAGTATAGGATTTAGTGTAGAAAATTTAACTCAGATAACAACACAACAGGATAGAGCAATGGACACCCAAAATAAGGAGAAACAAGTGGAGTAGGAAGCATCTAATCAATTGACATATAATGATACCTTGGAGTCTCCCACAGGAAACCAGTACAAATGTTCAGTTGAAGCTATAGAGCAAGGAAAAGA
The DNA here is from genome assembly GCF_019279795.1 of Protopterus annectens. Lineage (NCBI taxonomy): Eukaryota > Metazoa > Chordata > Ceratodontiformes > Protopteridae > Protopterus > Protopterus annectens. The sequence goes on from NC_056740.1 coordinate 126,382,901, forward strand.
ACAGGAAACTGTGGCAGCTCTGACACAGTCAATGTCATGGAGTGATAGGCCAGTGAGCTCCCATATGAAAGAGCAATGGATGACACAGAGCAGAACTGAAGAGAACATGGAACAGGAAGATAGAATGCCTACAGGAAATGGAGAACAAAGAATGTGCCCTCTGTTTAGAAGAAAATGATCTAAGAGAAGAGGTGCTTGATGTAATACAGATGGATAGACATATTAAGATCAATGAAATAGATTGCATGCAGAAGGTCAATAAAACCCAAAAGGTTAGAAGTTTGATAAAACAAATGAACACAGTAATTAGGACTGGCCATAAAGATTCATGCAATATAACAGAAGTAAATAGAATACATTACTGTGCAGCCAAATTAATAACAGATAGTCCTGCCACAAAAACACAGGATAGTAAGGGAAAGGATGGGGAGAATAGAGAGCACTATAAAGCAATTAAGGCAAGAAGGGTCACTGTTAGAAGAGTATAGAAGAGGGAATAGATCAACACAAATACTCATTAAGGAGTGATAAAACCAATGTATAGGGAACACTATAAAACAATTAAGGCAAGAAGGGTCACTGTTAGAAGAGTATAGAAGAGGGAATAGATCAACAAAAATACTCAGAAAGAAGTGATAAAACCAATGTGCAGTATTATAACAAATCAGGTTTTATCATGCACTATTGCAAATAATAATAAAAATATCAGCACAGGCAGAAAATCTTATAAGATGCATAGATAAATATACAGGAAAAGTACAAAATAAGCAATTTATTGATAACCCAAAAATGTTTTATAGAGAATTGGGAAACAAGGTAAAAGGAACTGAAAGACCACAAAAAAAGAAGAAATAGATACATTTTGGAGAAATATCTATGAAGACCCTGTGGAACGTAACAAAGATGCTAAATGAATAGAAGAAGTAAAAGAAAGAATAAGAAGTGCAAATGCACAGGATATGAAATGGGATGAAGTACCAGCCAGAGAGATTGAAATAAAGTTAAAAAAGCCTCTAATTGGAAAATCCCAGGCTGAGATGCAGTATCTAACTTCTGGTTAAAAGTATTAACATTTTTGCATGAAGATTTAGATATGTGTAAGAACTATTTATATGCTCACCCTGAACAGACACCAACCTGGCTAGAACAGAAAAAACAATGCTCCTACTTAAGAACGAACCTGCAACCTACCCTAAAATTATAGACCAATAACTTGCCTTCTAACAATGTATAAACTAAACACTGGAACTGATGCCAATAGACTTTATAGTCATTTAGAAGAAAACTCAATTATGGCAATAAAACAAAAGAGTAATTAAAAAGTAATATGGAACAAAGGATCACTCGTTATTAAATAAAGCCATAGTGGAGAATGTAAAAAGGGGAAGTATCTAAGTATGGCATGGATTGACTACAAAAAAGCATTTGACAATATCCAACATTCATGGATAAAAAAGTGCTTAAAAATGTATAAGATACACCCTACACTGATAAACTACATCACAGCGACCATGAAGCAGTGGCAAACCACTTTGCAGTTAAGCCATGATAAAGGACAAATTATTATTCCAGGGATAAAAATTCAAAGGGGGATATTTCTGGTGACTCTCTGTCACAACTGCTCTTTTGCCTTGCCCTTAACCCATTAAGCTGCCTGCTTAAAAGCTTAGGCCATGGCTATAATTTGGCTCCCAGAAAGCACCAACGGGTAAAGACTTCTCATCTTCTCTTTGTAGATTATTTAAAATTGCATAGCTCATCAGATGAGGAACTGCAAGTAGTCAAAACGTTTTCAGATGTATAGGAATGTCATTTGGTCTTGATAAATCTGCAAAAGAAACCTTTAAAGCAGGAAAGCTACGGCACCATGAAAACATCAGTTTGGGACAAGAATGTGATATAAAAGAACTTGAGTAAGAGGGAGTGTATAAATATTTGGGAATTGGTGAAGGATCAACAATAAAACATGAACAAATATGAATAAAAGTTAGTAAGGAATATTTTAGAAGACAAATTAATCCTGAATATAACATTGATATCTAGGAACAAAGTTCAAGCTATAAACCAGTTTGCCTTTATTGTCCTAACTTACATTGTTTCTGGAGTGACTAACTGGCCCCAAAAGGTGTTGGATAGATTAGACAGGAAAACAAGAAGGTTGTGTCATGCTCATCAAATGATTTATACCAAGATCATGTATTCCCCATTCCGAAGGGGGTATGGGCCTCCTTGAAACTGATTACATGTATAGATCTGCAATCATGGGATTGCATACATATCTTGCTGACCTCACAAGACCCAAACATAGTGAAAGTTTTGAAACATGAGGAGAATAAATCTAAGATGACTTTCCTGCTTATTCTAGCAGAAGCATATCAGCGTCAAGCAGGAATAGAAATCAAACCAGAAGTAGATAAAAATAAAAAAAGAAAAAGTAGGTAGTGTCACCAAAGGCAGAGCACATCAAAGTACAAAATTCAGAGAAAGAACGGTTCTGCCACCAATCCTGCTAAAAACGTGAAACTTGAAAACTTCTGACAATAAAACTAGAGAAATTGTACATCTGACAATAAAATTGGAGAAATTGTTGGAGATCAACCCAGTTTTTCTTTTAAAAACAGGAAAAATCTAAAAAGACTGCTATGCTATAAAACCGAAACTGAAGCCATCTCTGAAAATGGGAGCTTTCAAATGAGTAGCAGAGTTGGTACGTTCAGATGTGAAAGTTGCAAGGCATGTTCTTACATTAACAACTCGAATATCTTTACACATCCCTTAACTAAGAAAAATTATAAATTTCAAGGATTTGCTAAATTGTCAGAGTAAGAACATCATATATGTGTCAACCTGCAGTCACTGCAAGGCATACTACATAGGAAAAATGAACCAAATGTTTAAAGAACGTATTCTAAAACATTTATCTGACATAAGAAATAAAGCTACTAGTAATGCACTTTATATGCATATTAGTGCAAATGGTAGCCATTCTTTTAAGTCTGACACTAACTAGGCAACATGAAACATTAAGATGTGGTGATTTAGTAAATCAAACAGAAATTGAAGAAATGAAGTGGATAATGAACTTGTGTTCAGATCAGCCACCAGGTCTGAATGCATTTGTTCCTTTAAAACCTGCACTAAAAATAAAACCTCTTCAGCACTCTAAATAACTTAATTGAAAGGGTGTATACGTTGCTATGGCTACTAAGTATCTTTGAATGAGTATATACCAGAGAATGAAGGTATTTAACAGGAAGTTTTACGGGCTAACATTTATGATTTGAAAAAGGTATTACATCAAAAGCGCTTATCCAGTTTATGAGCCAGTGTGTTTTATTTTATCATTGTTTTATTTTTATTAAAAGTTTTCAAGTTTCAAGTTTTTTAGCAGGATTGGTGGCAGAACCATAGATAAAAACCAGGCAGCAAATTAATGTGCCAAAAAAACAAAAGAATGAATATAAGGTGAAGGATCAGATGAGAAGACAAGAAATGGAAAATGTATAAATATAGTTGCAAGTATAGAAAACTCCTAGAACAACCTCATTTTGATCAGGATCAAACACAGGAATGGTTAAGAAGAGGAGAATTCAAACTAAAAGGCAAAAGGGTAATACTGACAGCCCAAGACAGTAGACTATGTACACACTGGTTTACAAAGTCTATTGAACATGTGGGAGAAACAACTGTAGGTTTTGTAAAACAGAATTGGAAACAGTTGCACACCTTGTTGCTGGTTGTGACATACTAATGGCAGAAGGACCGCATACTGAAAGGCATAATATTGTGACAAGACTGTTGCACTGGGGAATTGTGCAAACATTATAATACTGAAGTAGCTGAAAAAACATTGGAAACATGAGCCACAAAGCATCACAGAAAATGATGAAGTCTACATCACATGGGATCACCCATTACCAACAGTTCAAAAGATAGATGCGAGAAAATAAGCTATAGTGGTCCATGAAAAGAAGACAAAATTAACATTGATCACTGAAATCACTACACCCAGTGACTACAGTGTCTTGCATACAGAGAGACACAAAGTCATAAAATATTAGGATCTTCAGGCAGAAATGAGAGCAATGTGGAAGAAAGATACCCAGACAGTTCCAATAGTAATAGTAGCAATGGGTCTTATACAAAAGAATCGACAATCATATCCATGTAACCCCATATGAATTGTAGAAGGAGTCATAACTGGGCACATTGCTGGTGCTGAGAAGAGCACTTCTGGCTAACATCAAAGATGGAAACAATACTAATTTCAGGAACTTTAATCATACTTTGACTTAGGAATGGCGTCCATTCCCATCATGGTGTTAGAAACCCAAAAGGAGACATTAAAAAGAATAATGGTCTCTTTTACATGTACCTCAACAGACACGTACAGCAGCTGGAGAGACCACAATGGTTTCTCACCTCGAAAACACAGGGTCTAGAAACCATATCATAATGTATGCGGATAGAGTGAAAGCCATGTCACTGTAATCTGTATTGTATAGGGTGAGATAACTCCTGCTTGGCCTCCAGGCAAGTCTCTGACCCTGTCCTGGTAGGAATAGTGCACATCAGATATAGCTGATGACATCAGCAGTGTCTGATGAGGAGAATATGGTAATAACAATGTCCCACTTGCTGGTGTAAAAGGCTCTCTTTAATGTCAAGCACACACACACACACACACACACACACACACACACACACACACACACACACACACACACACACAATGAAAGCATTTAAAACATTGTACATAGCATGGTTTTGTAATTATTGATGCAAATATGAACAAACAATATTTGACACCTAGAGGCATCAGTAGGAGTTAACTGTAGATACACCTGGAGGCATCACTCAGAAGTAATGAGTTAAGAGATAATATTAAAGTAAAGAATAATTATAAAATAGAGAAAGATAATTAAGTAGAGCTTAATATATACATATTTACATGGAATTGTAGTAGCCTAGCTCATGGAGCTAAAAAGAAATAAACAGTGTGCTTAGAGTAGAGAAAAATAGAGGAGTCTAATATTTGTGTACAAAGTACTGGAGAAAAAGGGGTGTGGTGGATTAGGTAAGGTCATGAAAGGGGCAGGACCTTGTGTTAAGTAGGAATTGTTTTAGCACCTTTTTGAAGTGCTTAGGTTGGGAGATGGTTCTTATGAACAAGGGGGATTTGTTTCAGGCTTGTGCTACAGTGTATTTGTATAGTAGGTTTCCAATGTTTTTATTAGGTTTATAGATATCAAGGAGTTGTGGATCGGTGGTACAGACAGGATGATTGGGGGTGTAGTAGGAAACAAGGGAGGAGAGAGAGGGGCAGGATGTAGGTTTACACAGAATGCTATGTGTGATTTGAAATTGTGACAGTTTAAGTTTTTTTGGGAATTCTAGCTATTGAAGTGCATTGAGAGCAAGGCAGTGGTAAGAGTTATGAGGTGGGCTGGTAGCAAATCTAGTTATTTTCTAGTATGTTTTTTCTAGCTTAGATAAGAGTGTAGATTGGATGTTAGTAAAGATTGGGGCTGCATAGAGTAGGGAGGGAAGGAGGAGTGCCTGAACCAGGGAGACTTTAGTGTTAGGAGGTAAGAAATGTCTTACTGTTGTATAGTAGACCCAGTTTTTTTTTTTTTTTTAATACTTTGCTGGATATGATTTTAGTTCATCACCAATAATGGTACCTAAAAGCTTAGTGTGGGGTTCTATTTTGATGGTGATCTTGTTAAGGGATGTGATGATAAAGGTTGATTTATGGTGAGATAGAGGTCAAGGAAGGTATAGCAAAAGTTTTTTTTTTTGGATTTAAGGTCATCTGATTATCAGACAGCCACTTTTCTATGGACAGAAAAGAGTCTTGGAATTGTGCGTGGAGATGAGACATATCGTTGGAGATGGAGATGAGAGTAGAATCATCGGCATATTGAATAAGGGTGGACTGTTTGCAAGAGGTATGGAGGTCAATGGTGAATATATTGAACAGAAGGGGGCCCAGGATGGAGCCCTGGGTGACTACAGATTTGCTGGGTAGGAAGAAGGAGCAGGAAGTGAGCCATCTGACTGATTGCTGCCTATTGGAGAGCTAACTATTGAACCAACCAAGTGAAGGCCCATAGAGAATGAAATCAGATAGTCTATATAGAAGTAGAGAGTGTGAAACAGTATCAAAAGCTTTGGATAGGTCCAGGAAAAGATAAGATAATATTTAGTTGTCTCTGGCCTCAGCTATAGTGTAAGTAAAAGATAATAGTGCACTGGGAGTACTGTGGTTTGGCCTGAAGCCATGTTTAGTGGTAGCTAGCAGGTTTTCTTGGAGAAGAAAATTCAGTAGCTGAGTATGGATGCATTTTTCTGGTATTTTTGAGAGATGGGAAAGTATGGCTATGGGTCTATAATTAGATGGATCAGTAGAATTCCCGCCTTTTTGCAGTGGGACAGTGTAGAAGGATTTTCAGATGTCCGCAACTATGGCTTCTTGAATGGATCTATTGATTATTAGAGATACAGGGTGGGGGTATTCAGCAGCTAGTTTGAGGAAGATGGGAGGTAAATTGTCTGCAGAGGGAGAGCAGGGTTTACGTTTGAGCAGGAGTGATTTGATGTAAGCAGTGGAGACTGGTTTAAGGGAGAAAGGGTTTCTGTTTAGTGGGTTGGAAGATGTGGGGGGTCAGAGTTGTGGTTATTTGAGTAAGTTTTTGGATAGTATCTATGAAGTAATTGTTAAGAAGGGTGGCATTTTCTAGGGGGGGGTATTATTTAGGAAAGGGGAGTAAGTGGGAGGGTTTCGAGGGTGAAGAATTTTGTTTATTCTAGACCAGAATTTTTGTGGGGTAGTTTTTCTGTTGAATTGGGGCGAGTTGTAAAAATTTTGCTTATCTTTGTTAATTGTTTTTTTTTTGGAAAGATTCCTGAGTAGTTTTGGAGCAGAGATAGTGATTTGATTTTAATCCAAGCTTTCCATGCACTATCTCTTTTATGCATAAGGGACCAGGTTTTATTAGAGAGTCAGAGGGCGTAATTAGCTTTGATTCTAATTCTCCTAGTGGGGGCAAGAGAGTTAAGAATATCAAGGAATATTTTATTAAAATTTTGCATGGCTTAATTGAGAGGAAGCTGCCAGATGAAGGGCCAGTTGATGTTTGATAAGGTGGAGTTAAATATGTCAGCATTAAAGTTTGAGAGTTTATGACAGTCTCTGTTTGAGTGTGTTTTAGGTGACTGGAGAGACTATCTTTGGATGTGGGTGGGAAGATGGTCACTCAAGGTGTCAAGTAAGGTACAGGGGTTGTGGTACAGGTTAAGTGTGTTTGTGAGAATGCAATCTAGGATTGGATTGGTTGAAGAGGTTTTATGCATGTATGTGAGGGATGTCACAAGTTGTTGGAATCCATGTAAGTTAATACTGAGTTGTGAGGAGTCAGATATTAATTTATATGTGAAACAAACCACACGAACAGGATGCAGGATACAAAAGATTTATTCCGGTACCTCGGCTCAACAGCCTTCAAAGGAATAAACATCAAGCCACCAGGTGCATTTTATATACTGGTGCTACCCAACAATTAACAATTGATCAATTAAATACAATTGAAATAGTATATATGATACAACTCCAGAGAGTTAAAGGTACAAACACAGATTATCATATTATCACAGAGGGTATCACTTTTATGCCTGTGCGCGCCATTAAAATGATGCCTACACTTCACTGCAGTGCATGGGATTACATTGGATGCAGCCTGAGCCAAACTATTCCACACCTCAGACTTGTACTGGGAGCCAGAAAAGTCCCCCATGCATAAGCCTTTGGCTGGGTGCTTTACCATGAGTCCAATAAATATCCTGAACTCATGGGTACCCCACCTCTGTGCCCTAAACTGGGCAGCTTCCCCTCTAATGCCAGACATGTCTAATATCCAAACTAGAGCAATGGCAACTGATGCTTTCCCACCAATTCCAGTTATTGTGTTTACTGGTAATGCACAAACCCGAGCAACAATGCCAACCGTGTTTGCATGATTTTAAGTGGAGCATAGCAGTGCCAAGCAGGGAGGAAATAAATACTTGAAATTGGAAGGCTACTCTTACACTTGGCCTTAGTTTGAGGGGTGTCTGGTGATATAGACTGGAAATATATATTGGAAATTGGGAGATAACTGTTATTTGAGATATGTTTGCAGACATGCACTGGGGGCATAAATGTCATGACCTGACACATTTGATTTTGGCTTTATACACTGATAAAATTGTTTTTTAAAGTGTGGGATTCAGACCCAGGCATAAGGGGTAAAACATCTTCTTATGCAGTGTTGATTTCCCATCTTTGCCACAGAAGAAGTGCTGCTCAGACATAGGAATCATTGATAAATGCAGGTGACAGTTTGAGGTTTTTCAGATGTATGTGTTTGACAGTTGTGTATGTGTCTTATGTAATTGGGAAGGCCATGCAAGTAAAGATAACAGAATTATACTTATAGAAATATAGTAGACAGTATACTCTCATACATCGGAAAACACAATAAGTATGTCTTATCTCTCATACATATACTTCATATCAGCTCCACTATCTAAAGTTTTATAGGTGAGAATGAATATAATCGGAAGTGCAACAACAGTAAAAATATATGGAATATCTTCCTGTATTAGAACCCAGAACTACATATATGGCAGTCTTACACTTACACCCATTGCCACAAGAATGTTGAAATAACACTTGTCTCTTTTTCAGTTCTTTACTATAAACAGTAAAAATAGCTTGCACACCCTGTACTAGAACCCAGGACCATTGGTATTCCAGCAATGCACTTACACCTGCTGCCACAGGACTAGTTTCATGATATTTCTATAATTTCCTACTCATTCTTAAGTTCTCTGTGTTAACTGTCATGCAACATCGCTTAGCATCTATGTGCGGTGCCCAACAGAATAAACTGAATGTTTCCATTTTCAATTATTGTCTTTGTGAGTCCTGTCTGCAGGTGTTGGGTAACCTTGCTAGCCGCCACACAACACCACGCAATGGCACTAAGCAAAGTTGCAAGAAGGAAAGCTAACATTCCAACTATGTATACTTTTTGACCTTTGCCCTTTTACAGATGCTATGTCTGCAGGCGTTCTACAGATGTTCTGTCTGCTTCCTGGGTGGGCCACTAGTCCGGGTTTGTGCACTGCTAAACTTTGCACAAACAAGATAAGCACAGCCAAACTAAACATTCATTTTTCTCCATTTCCCTTGTTTGTGATAAGCTACGCACAGCACTAACAGTCACCTAAAAAATAAATAAATAAAAGAAAATAAACTAAGGAAAAGCAGTCTATGTCACTACAAAATGTTAGTACACATGAAATATTTGTACATAGGTCTGGATTTGAACTCTCACTGCAATGAACTTTCTGAACCTTATTCCTTTTTGCACATAAACACCTTTGCAGCAGGGAATTGAAACCATTCTTCATACAACCAGCTGGAAAACATCTACAGTACTAGGAAACCATATAACAGTTATTTGTCCATGCATTCATTTCTGATGCAGTGCTCACACAACCATTTACAAAGTATTGCTTGCAAATATGCATCTCTGTCTTACCTCTCTGTCTTTGCTGCTCATTCTTGTCTTATCTGACCACTAATCTCAGACACACAGTCTGTAAGTCATTCTATATCATTGTCCTTAAAATGTGTAAGGATATTAAATGGAAATAATATAATATATAGTTGCCAAAAAATGAAGGGGAGGTTGGATATTAATGAACAGAACCTGTAAAGTGTGTGCTGCTTACTTACATTTCCAACCCTGACAAAATTACTTCTAACACTTTTTATGTCTAACCTGACACACCCACTGGATGTAGGGTAGTCTGCATTGCTGTGATGTTTTCCTTCTACCTACCAATAATAAGTCACAGTTGCAATTCATTGAAAGCAACCACTGAGGAAGTGCCTTCACTATGTTTACATGTGCAGCACGGAACAAAGTATTTGGGAATCAGCAATTCTAATGAGTTCACGCCTCATTTGCATCTTCATCATGCTGACAGCCCTGAATCTGCACCATTAAAAGGAAAGCATATAGCTAGGGAAACTGAAGGTGAGGAGACCTGTTTATGTGGAGAACAAAGAAAATAGACTACTACTTTGGGATATATCTGCACAGAAGATTATTAAACTTGAGAAGGTATGCTTGCATTTTTCAGCTATTTACTGCATATGCTGAAATGTCATAAAGAAAAATCTGTTCAATATTTATATACATATTTTGATTAGCAAATGCTATACTTTTATCTGTATGCATTAGTTAGAAGTATGCTCATGATATGGGTGTGTTTGTCTGGGCATTTCACAGATATACATGATGGGCAATACCTTAAAATGGAATGTTTTGTGATAAATATGTAGACATGTTTCAGGGACATTTCATTTGATAGCACTTTTAGCATTTCAGTGATGGTTTGTTAGCAAAATGTATCATTTGCTTGTTCTTTGGGGGTGAGGGAAAAAGCTGCATTTCTGTTATGGCACAGACAAAGATATGCTGCTATTGTTATTCACCCTTTTTGGCATCCAGTCTGTTGTTCATATTTCAACTCTCTAGACTGTTTTATGTTTCTCCAGTGGGTAATACTGAAATGCTACCATTTCTGTTTTATCTGTGAACAGTTATTTTACAGTTATGTGATACTTATGTGTATTTCCCTTTTGTTGTGTTGTAGGACACCTAGGATTATGACACCTAGGCATCTCAATCCCTGAAAACCACCCTTCAGTGATATGTCAGACAGCATGCAAATTTGGCAGCAGATAGTTACAAATTTCAATGCAGTAGGCAGCCACAGCAGGACATATGATCAGGTGTCACTGACATCACTTCATCTGCATGGAGGAGAGCAGCTGCGGTGGCCCATGAGTGGATGGGTACTGGGGGGGGGGGCTGCTACAGAGCCACCACTTACAGCAAGTGAAGAGTTCCTGTCCACTGTCAGGGATCCAGACAGCTCCCAGGAAAGTGCAGAACAGCATGACATTGACATTAGTCCTACTGTTTCAGGGACTCAAGTATGTCCCAGGAGGAGCTTCCAGGTAAGCTTTTGTTACTCAATTGTTAAATAGTGTTGCATACTAAAATATTTACATCAGTATGTTAGTTCTATTTAACAAGAAATTGGTTGGAGGGACTGAAGCTTGTTACAGTTAACACATTCTGGTTGATTACACAAGGGGCTTAGGTCGGGCTTGTCATCCAAGTTCTTGTTGAAAGTATAGTTAATGAATATATAAAGGAAAAAAAGTTTTACCCCTGTGTTACTGTTAATTGTGATGATGTTGTTATTAACTTTTGCTTAGCTTCTTCCACGACCATCCACCATAGGGAGCATGCCATCATCTGCACATGGTAAGCCAAACAGTTTTATGTCAGTACTGATGAGCAGTTCAAAGAAAATATTTTAGTCTAGGATGTTGATGTCAGTATTGTTGTGTGTATTGCTCTACTGTGTGTAATAGTGGCACCACTGTAAGTTTGTTAGTATATATTGGACTATACTAGCATAGGTATTACTTTTTTTCCTGTGTTTGTTGCTTATTATCACAGGTGATCCTAACAGTGGAAGTGTGGGACCTACCTGATGTCAGAGTATCAGCAGACTCTGATGATGGTAGCCAAACAGAGGCACAGTCAGGGGGTGCGGAGGTTGAGTCTGACACCGAGGTTGACATACAACCATCTGAAATTCCAAGTGACACAGCCAGTAGGCATATGTCTATCTATTCCAGTAAGCCCTCAGATATTGGACAGGTGAAGGGCAAGACAGTCGATCAAGGAAGTGTGGTTACTGGGGCTTCAGTGTCTGTTGACTCTGGATGTAGCCAAAGTGTGGGTGAGGTGCCACGCAGGAGGGTTGTTAGGGGCACTCGGAGAAGGCCTGCTTTTCATCCTCCAGCTGATCCAGGTGTCTCCTCCTGTGCCACTCAATGTATGTTTGAGGCCATCACAGAGACACAGGCATGTTCCCATAGGTCCTCCAGAGAAATGCTTAGGGGCTTAGATGCAGCATAGGTTGACATGCATAACTGCCTCTACCATGTTGCTGACCCAATGGATTGGATGACTGACACAATGGAACTGATGGTGTCTGTGTTGGAACATCTGTTGAGAGGGGGATGGCATCCTTGTAGAGTAGGTCAGCCACATCATCTGTTGTTAGCCAATATAGCCATGCCCGATCACACTCCCATAGTGGCAGTACTTCCACTGCTCCATCAATGGTTGAGCTGTCCACACCCAGATGTGGCAGGCCATGGGGTCATGCCCTTGGGTGTCCTAACGAAGGGAACATGTACAGCAAACACCAGTCATGTTCAGGTAACAACAGTGCATCTGACTATGGGCAGGGACATGCCAGTGCAACTCCTGGCAGAGCCATTTCTCGTGGTCAGGTAGGACAGCAATGAACTGCCACCTCTACCATGTACAGTTCATACCTGTCTGACATATCAAGAAGTAGAGCTAGCACAGAGCTGGCTGTGTTCATGCAGACACTCACACATCAGTTTCACCTGAGGAACCCATACAGACACACACACAACAGTTACATGGATCAGCAGTGAAGCTTAAAAGTAATTTTGTCTCGCTGGCCATTTGTTACTTTATTTAAATGTCTCCCTGCTTCTTTTCTTTCTCATATACACTCATTGATCTTTTGTGTCATCATAGGCTTCCTGCTTCCTCCCACAACACTCTGTGCAAGTGATTATAACTGTGCCATATCCCAGTTTTCCATCTTTTGGATTCAGGGATACATAACAGACCTCCCAACCGTTCCGAATTACTCGGTTTTTACCGAGTTTTGGGGTCCAAATGAAGGGGTGCCATGATTCCCGAGTGGCACCCCTTCATTTCCAATTTTTCTTTTCTTTTTTAAAAGTTTCACGCTGTCGGAGCTGACGTCATCACGTGCGCAATGACGTCAGCGCCGTCAGGCTACCAGCCAGTCGGAATTGAGCTCAAGGAGCTCGCATCATCATTTCCGGCTGGCTGGCGGTTAACTTTTAACCATGAAGCTGATACAGGTAAATGGATGGCAGCAGTATGGTGAACAGGGACCGGGATTAATGGCGGTGATGAAGCTGATACAGAGGGCCGGGATTAATGGCGACGACGAAGCTGATGCAGGTAAATGGATGTGGCGAGCGGAGCCGGGATGAAGGCACTGGCAGCCCTGAAATGGATGGCAGCAGCATGGAGCTGGGATTAATGGCGGCATGAAGAGTGGAGAGCATAGCCAGCACTACTCAGGGTAAGTGTGTATGTGTGCTGCTCAGACTTCTTTTTATGATTTGGAAATGCTGAATGATTCATAGAGGATTCTTAGCTTGAAGAACTGATGTGGGAGAATCAATACCAGTGTTACCTATGTGAGCACAGTGCATTACCATACACTAGTACATTTTAATGGACATAAATCCCTTGATGTAAGTATTGTTTAGCTTGCTACAACTGCAGCCTATGAGTATGCTTACTAACAGAGAGTGCAGGTTATTGGCAAGCAAAAAGAGTAGAGACCCTGACAAGTTTGAAACTTTGAATCTTTACAGACGTTTGAAAAATGGTCTATAAACCCTTTAAATAGTTAATACTAGATCCATGCACCCTTTCATATTGTAATATCTTTTTCTGGTTGACAGCAGAGCAAACTACTTAATCATGGACATTAAGATACACACATTCAGTAATTATACTACTGTATTCTTTCATGATGAACTATGCAAGTTCATTTGGTTATCTGCTCTGGATTTTTTATTTTGTTGTGTTATTTTCAAACCATACCAGTAAACTAGAAGATAACAAACTTCAGATATATGTGACAAGTTATATCTGTTATATTTTTTGCTCATCTGCATACTTTTCTGTAAACTGCTGATATAAAATATTAACTTAAGAAGTTAGTAAATTACACTTCTGCTAAGTAGTGTAACCAGTTACATTACCCTTGGATGGGGGCAGTTAGATACCCATTTACCAAATATCTCTTTGCTTACATATGTACATTTATTTTTATTTATAGTTTTGATAAGTGGGTTGGTTTGTGTGTGTGAAAATGCCCCCATATAATATACTTGGTGACTAGAGGTATTCAGGCTCAAACCCTGTACCTTTTAGTACAGGGTAAAAAGAACCTACTATCCCTAGCCACCACCATTTCTGACTAAGTTGAGAGCTATGATAAGTAAGAACACTTTTTTTTTTGCCAAGAGTTTAGAGCTATGATAAGAAGATGACTGAGTTGAAAACACTTTTTTTTTTTTGCTAAGAGTTTAGAGCTATGATAAGAAGATGATTGAGTTGAGAGCTATGATGAGAAGTAAGAACACTTTTTTGTGTTAAGAGTTAAGAGTTATGATAAGAACTTGAAGTGAGCACACAGTTTGTATTCCCCTATTGTTTTTGTGCTAATAGTTCAGAGATATGGTGAGTGAGAAGTGAGAACTGAATTTGTATTCCCCCATTATTGGCTTTGTTGTTTGTCCATGTTTTTTGTGTTGAGGTTAAGAGCTATGTTGAGAAGTGAGAAATGAATTCACTAATTGATGGCTATTAAGTTTCAGTCTTCCTATTTTTTAGGCAGCTGCTGATGTGGGATAGTGGTATGTTCATTCTGAATGTAGTGCATAGAGTCCTGGGTTCGAAACCTGTCAGTGAAATGCATGATGGTAGCGCAACATTTTATTCTAGCAACTTTACAAAATTATACAAGCAATGTTTAAAATGTGTCCCTGGTTTTTGACCTTTTGCCCCCCCCCCCAAAAAATGAAATTGAAAATAAGTGTGAAACACTGTTCAAGATGCCTATGGCTTACACTACTGTCATTCTATTTATAGTGTGGGTGTGGATGCAGACTTTTATGATGGAAAAGTTCTGAATTGGGCAGTTTTGTCATTATTGGTTCATGTGTTTTGTTTCATTGCCTACAGTACAGATTACTGGTAAAATGTTCAAACAATAAATTTAAAATGCGCTCTAACATGTGTGTTGTATTATACAAGGAATATAATTTAATAAAGTCAGGAAGGTGTAAGGGGCCAATGATAAACAGCCCAAAGGTAATCTTTATCCACCACTGGCCAGATGCATTTTCTTTGGATGTGGTGTGGGTTTCAATGCTGTTTCAATGAATGTGAGTTTCAAGGGCAAAGTTTAATGTCAAGCCTATTTTCATTGTGAGACAGTATTGCTTTGTTTACCAGATGATGTCTTTTAATGTTTCTGCATTGTTGTGCTGTAAAATGTAAAAATAAAATTTAAATCATTGTAGAAGTAAAGCAGTATGCATAGATTAGTGTTTATGGTAAATGGGGCAAAATAGCCAGGTAACAGGACACTGGAATGGCTGCAGGGGGACTCTGGTCTGGTGCCATGTTTTGGTTGTCTGTTCTTCAATTTGCGTTCGTAAGTTGGTATCCCACAATTCCATTGGAGTGGGTGGGGTTACATAATTATGTATGCAAATTAGATGTTAATCAGCGTACAGATTTGTACCTATTTTTCATGGGCCTTGTCCAGATTTTTGATATTTCCAGGTTGAGAGGTATGATACATAAGCTTTGTGTCTGATACTCAGGGTGCATAGCTCTTTTAGTGCTTAGTATATCTGCATTTGTGGATGTTGAATTGGAGATTGTACCATTGACTTATATTGGTCTTAGAAAGTTAGACAGTTGATAGCATCAAACTTTTTTTCCATCATTATAGTTGATCATGTGAGGGCTGTGAAGTCTGAAACTTAAATGTGTATCATTACTTTCTAACTTCTTTCTTTAATGATTTTTCAGTACAAACGAATGATGCTAAACTGAGGGCATGCAGTGACCATCACTACTTTTGCAAGGTATGACTGTGTGAATCTTCAAGGCCTGAGGCCTACTACTTAATAATGGACACATGTAAGTCAAATAAGTCTCTGTTGTCACATGTTAAGGTCATTTCTGTACAAATCACCAACCATTTACTTGCTTACACTACCAAGTTACAACATGCAAGGATATGGCAGTTGTTCATATTATTACACAATACATTCCAGGTTTAACACTTACCTTGTAAATCCAGCAGTTGCAACAGTTTTAGTTCAGGGCTGACATTTCTGTGTATTTGTACTCAGTAGCAGAGCTGTTTAACTGGCTGTAACTGATTCTACAACCATCTGGATATATAAAGCTGATATATGTATACTTTTTTTGCACTTTTTCTGTTTAAGTGATAGTTAACAAACTGTATTTCATTTATTTACTTGTTTCATTGAATATTGATTGAATATTAGTGGTCTCTCTCTGTAGTTAGTTTGTTTATTTTTCCCACCCTCCTACTCAAGTGTTGTTATATTCTTAAACTTGGTGCCCTTGGAATCTCCCCCCACACTGTAAATTTGTCTTTGGACACTCCTCCCAGCCCCATCTCATTTGCTCACTTAACTGAGTACAGTGATATCATGTGAGAAGGAGTACCCCCTTGCTTCTTTGATTTTGGACACTCCTACCAGTTCCATCTCATCAGCTCTGTCTACTGTGTACAGAAGGCCAACCCATTAGTTCCTTAATCTTGAATTATCTTCTGTTCCCTCCCTCTCCAGTTAACAAAAAAAATTACACTTTATTCAGCTGCTCTTACTGTAACTGTGTTCTACCTACTTTATTACCTTATTTTGCTTTGCTGAGTGCTCTTAAGTTCTCTTATTCTGTTGCATTTATTACTGATTGTTAGCAGCCTAATTCAATTTATCTGCTATTCTAAGGATCTTAGTTTGGGTTTTAGCGATTGTGCTTCAGGCCAGTTATTTTACATTTAAGAAGTTTTTGTGGTCTACACTTGTGGAAAAACCCTTATCAAAACCATTTTCTCCATAAGTCTGCCCAAGTATTCAGAACACTATGCCTGGACTATTCCCATCAGTTTCTCCTGCCAGCCTGGTCAACATGGCCATACTGAGACAGTGTAGGAATTGCCTCATGTTCACTGACAGCCCTCTTCTCCTAATACATAATTCTTTTACTTGCAAGAAATGCATCCAGATCAGTAACCTGGAATCCATGCTTTCTCATGTCACAGTCAGTACTCCTGACAAAGAAGAGATTGCCAGCACAAACACTACACGACATACATCACATAGCCAAGCACAACACACACACACCTATGCAGAGGTCCTCAATAAAAACATATCTAAACAGCAGAGACCTCCAAAACACACTCACAAACATTCCATGCACAACACCAAACACATCACACACAGCAGACAACACACCAGTGTCTCACAAACACAGCCCATAAGGCATAACAATAAACCAACACAGTCCATAAGGCATAACAATAAACCAAACATACTAGTCATTGTCGACTCAATTGTGAGACACACCAATGTCTCCCTCACCAGGCTGGACAAGGAGAAGGTCACAGTCAGTTGTATGTCAGGTGCCAGAATCCACCACATCATGCATGCACTTAAGTCACTTTACAACAGGTACAAGTATGACTCTGTAATTATCCATGTTGGTGTGAATGACTTGAGATGTAACTCCCTGGACTATATGAAGAGAGACATGATTGAGCTCTCAGAGTATGTGCCCCAGGCAGGTATGACCCTAGCCCTAAGCAGCATCTTATCTTCATCAACAATGATACCACAATACCAACAAAAAATAACTGACTTCCACAATTGGCTTAGTTTCTGGTGTCATTCCAATGGAATTCAGAATCTGTGTGCCTGGGATGACATGGTTGATAGGCCTCAATGCTTTGGCAGAAATGGCCTCCACCATCATCAGGATTCTGGATCCTGGCTAAGGCACTTGCCTCCCCCATTGTGCCTTTTTTAGGCTATGTCCAAAAGACAAATATTCCAACATGAAAGATTTGTTAAAAAGCAAATTGAAGGTCATTCTGCATAACGCATGGAGCCTTAACCTGAAAATGCACTCACTGGAGGCTCTACTTGCACTGAAAGATGTCGATGTCTCTGTGGTCATGGAGACTTGGTTCAGGGCTGCAGACAGCACCCCTGCCTTACCAGGCTATACCTCATTTCACACATTCAGACCCCAAAATGAGATCGGGAAGACTAAGGGTGGTGGAGTTTTTATCTTCATCAAGTACAGGCACACCTCCAGACTGGTTTGCCAGCATGACACACTGGAATTACTCCAGGTGCAACTGACAGTTAGAAAGATACCCATCTAAGTTATAGCCAGCTATAGACCCCCCTCCATGATTCAGGACACCCATTTATCCTGCCTGGACTTACTTGACTCTATCAAGGTACCCCCAACACCCTGATCCTTGGTGACTTCAACTACCCCACCATAGACTGGGTGAACTATTCCTGCACTAATGTACTGACCCAACAATTCCTTGACTTCATCAATTCTAACTCACTAGACCAGCTCGTCTCACTCTCCACAAGGGGAGATAACATTCTGGACTTGGTTCTCCCCAACATGAATGACCACTCCACCATTTCCATAGTATGTTCTTCCCTTGTGAAATCAGATCATTGCTCTGTCTCATTCGAAGTTTCTATCCCATTCAAACACCCCCCCCCCCAGCCATAACCAGGCTAAAAAACTTCTCAAAAGCTGACTACAACCTCCTAAGAGAGGGTATCAGTAGCTTCACAGCACCGCCCCCTTCAGAGGATGCAGACAACTATGTTGAACAGTATGCCAATGCAGTATACAAGCACCTGTACAACTGCATGGACTCAGCCATACCCAACAGAACTAAAAACTGCTCCTCAAGGAAAGACAAACCTGTCTGGTGGACAGCATCTATCAACAGGCTTTACAACAAAAGGAAGAAACTGTTGTCCAAGGGTAAAAAGGAACAAATTCCAAATTGGAAAATCTCCCTCCTCAGCCTCAACAAGCAAATTAGACCAATCGTGAAAACCTCCAAAGCCAATTATGAATTGAAACTAGCCTCCAAAACAAAGGGAAACCACAAGGCCTTCTTCAGTTGTGTCAGGATCCTCCATGGCAAAGTCCATGTTTGTTCCAAATTAGTACTTAATGGTATCATTTACACTGACCCTGTTGCCTTAACAAGCCTGCAATCAGATAGGTTCAGCACAAACTGCACCCCCCTATCCCCCCCAAAGGTCCATGCCTGATATTTGTCCTGCATCTCATATCTCCATAGATCAAGTGTTAAAGGCCCTATCCAAGGCAAAGAACACAGCTTCCATGGGACCTGATAGTATCCCCAGGCTGTATTCTGCACCATCTCCAGCAAGAACTAGCTTCACCATTGAGCACACCTATTCAACCACAGCCTAAGTACAGACTTCATTCCAGCAGAGTGGAGAACTGCCATTGTCATTCCCTTGCTCAAAGATGGTGCCACTACTGACCCTGGAAGCTATCACCACATTGACAAGTCTGATCTGTAAAGCCATGGAGTGTATTATTATGGATCTCATAAACAAGGACATGGGCAATCTCCAAGCACTTGACCCCACCCAGTTCAAATTCATCAAGGGCAGATCTTGCATGTTGAACTTGGTTAACTTTTTTGAGACTATCATCAAGGCCCTGGATGAGAGAAAGTCAGTACATACAGCTTACCTTGACTTGGCCAAGGCCTTTGACACAACCCACCATTCAGGCATCATTGAAAAGCTAACACAACTCAGCATAAACTCCCTATCACATCAGGTGGGTGGCCCACTGGCTCGCCAATAGGATCCACAAGGTCAAAAAAGGTGCCTCCACCTCAGATATTAGACCTGTCACTAGTGGTGTTCCCCAGGGATCTGTCCTGGGACCCCTACTGTTTGGCATCTACTTCTCAGAGGTCCAGGCAAAGACAAACGGCCTGTGGCTGACCAAGTTTGCAGATGACTGTAAGCTGGGGGGTGTCATTGACTCCCCAAATGATGTTAACATACTGCAAAAGGGTCTCACAGCAACAAATGACTGGTGCCAAAGTCATGTCCTTAAGTTAAATGCAAAAAATATATCATCATACCATTCAGCAAAAATACTGCCCCTACTGATTACCACATCAACAGCAACCCCCTAAGCACACAACCTGTGGTGAGAGACCTGGGTACTCAGGTTGACAACAATATCACATTTGACCATCATGTAATGGCAGTGGTTAGAAAAGCCTTTTACTTGGTTCATCTCATAAGTAAAGGGATTGCATCCAGAAAAAAGGAGGTTATTACTTCTCTGTACTCCTCCCTCATTAGGCCAATAATTGAGTATAACGCCCTGTTTGGTATGTACCTCCCCAAACATCTGCACCAACTGGAAAGACCACTGAAATACCTCACAAAGAGAATACATGGCCTCCAACACCTGACCTATGGGGACAGGCTCAAATCACTGTCACTCTACTTGGTATCGTACAGATTGCTCAGAGGTGATCTGTGTCTCACCTACAAGACAATATCGGATCCTGCCCTACTAGTGATACTCCATATCTGTAAGTCTAACTCCTTACGCATTACCCACTCCAAAGGCCTAAATCTAATATGCAACATCAACAAAACCTGCTGGAGAGGCAGGTTTGCCTCCCAGAGGCTGCTCTGTCTCTGGAATAGGCTTCCCATACATGTCAAACAGAGTACTTTGCTGACCCTCTTCAAACGCAACCATGATGAGTGGATGGGAAACCACAAATTTGTCCTAGAGGTTCCACCTGTGTCCCTCATTGACAGGGGTGGCAGATTCTGACTGAGGTTTCTTTTTTGGGGATAAACTCTTGGCTAGGCTTTTAAGGACCCCAGGGTCATTAGCTTAGTAACCTCCTGTAATCCTATAATCCTATGATGCAAGCTGTACACAGCCATTACATGGGTAGGTAAAGGTTCTGAGCATTGCCTGGCATCAACGTTAGTACATGTATGTGCATAGTGGGAAGGTTTTAGGCCGGTAGGTGATGAGTGAGTGTGCTATGTGTTGTCTCTTAGCCAATGTGAGGGCATATTGAGCATGCCTACATCTGCCTACACCTACAGCAGATGCTGGTCCCCCCTCTGCCTTTTCACCTGTGTGTGGCTATGGTGACCTTACCATAAGTGGTGGGATGTTTACCCCTTTCCCTTGTTGATCCTGCTGAAGCTGTTTTCTCAGGATGATGTTGTGTAGCATGGCACATACTGCAAATATTTCAGTACATGTACATGGATTGTACTGCAGGGCTCCCCCAGATGTATCTAGGCACCAGAACTATGACTTCAGCAGCCCAAACACATGCTCTATGATATTTCTGGTTTGAGCATCTGCCTCATTTTGGTGTTCTTCAGCAGGTTTGTGTGCATTTCTGGTGGGTGTCATCAGCCACAGTTCCAGTGCATAACCTGCATCCCCCAGTAAATGACCCTGTGGGATATCCCCTAGTGAATATCTGATACAGTTGGGAGGTGTGCCAGATATGTGAGTTGTGGTAACTGCCTGGATTGCCAGCACATATGTTCAAGATGATTCCTTTGGCATTACACATGACTTGGCAGTTAGTAGAGTGCGAGGCTTTTCTATTTATGTAGAGCCTTCCCTGTTCCCTGGGTGGTGCTTTAATTTATACATGTGTGTAATCTATGGCACCCAGTACTTCAGGGTAGTATGCTACAGGGTAGAACTCCTGCATATTTCTGGCCATATCCTCCAGAGTATGGGGAAAATATATGTGGTCACTAGTATGTTGGAGCATAACATTCAGGAAGTGATGGAGGATCCTGGATGTTGATGCCTATGATACCCTTAGCATCTCCCCTGTTGGTTTCTGAAAGGTACCTGCAGCTAAAATTCTAAGTGCTACACATACCTTTGTCTCCACTGGGCTGGGTTCCTCTCAGTTTGCCCTGGGTCTGAGTTGAGGATGACAGAGGTTACAGAGTTCCTGTAGTGTGTCTCTATCAACCCTGTAGCACTCAACAATTTTCACATCATATAGATTGTGATCAGTTAACCGGAGTCTGAAAATTCTTATCCTTCTTAGCCTTGGTCTATTAGCAGCAGCAGCAGCAGAGACTTCAGCCTGTTGCACATACACATGAAGTGAAGCAACAGCAGCCCCTAACATTGTTTCTGTGTAGACTCCTTTCTGTGACTGTATTCCAATAGTTTTTAGAATTCACATGGGAAAACCAGCACTGAGTCTACATGGTTGCTTTATAGCTTGTTGAATAGCTCCTAAATCTTGGCTTGGTTGATTAGCATACAATTCAGCTACTTATGCTGTAATTTATATGCTACAATGTTTACCTTGTTTGTGTGGCTCGGCACAGCTCTACACACTGTGTAGAGCTGCTTACTGAATTTAAAACAGTTTGCTACCATGTGCGTGTCATGCGCATGACAGAAACAAACCATATAGGCTTTACTGAGTCTGGCCAAAATAGTAAACTGCTTATAATATATAACATATACCTTTATATGGCAGAAATGTGAATGTACAAGATCTCATATAATTTACACAGAAAGCCGCATAAAATATTCGAAAATATTCTGAAGGCTGAAATATGAAATATGGTCACATGAGCTTTGAAGCTTTTTACATATTGTATGTCAGTGGATCAGCTAAGACTACCTGAAATGGCTTTCATAAGTCAGAGCTGAGATTTGAGTGTTTTATTGTTGAATCAATACATTGATTTTGATAGAAACTAAAGTGTTTTTTTTAAGATGCTTGAACCCAGGAAGTAAGAATCTGGTTTAAATTAAGTGCATTGTAACTTTTAGATATAATATAGACTGCAAATGTTTTTAATTCTTTTTTTCCTCAAAAAAATATTTTTAATTCTGATGAATAGCAAGATATTCCCTTTTACCTTAGTAATGTGCATGTCTTTTATGAATTATTTTAATGATTCAAGGGATTTTTAGATAATTTGATATTTATCATATTGAGTGTTATACAAATTTAAGATACCGACACTTGCACTTTTAAAATTAATTTAGAGCTTTTGTTAAAATTATAAAATATGTATATACCTTTTAGCATGATAAATGCATGTATGCATTCATTTTTCTATTGTATAATAGTTTGGTAAGATAAGATTGCCTGCCACCTGTATGTTAAAAGATATCTTTAGCTCTTCATGCCCCATTTTGTTCTATTTGTTTATTTAGATATTTAGTTATAACAATATTAAACAAGTGAATAATTTAGGAATTTTTAATAATTATATTAATATTACACACACACATATATATATATATATATATATATATATATATATATATATATATATATATATATATATATACTGCACTATTTGTCAGATTATTTCTTCTTCTTCTTCTTCTTCTTCCTTCGGCTTTTCTCAGTTAGGGGTCACCACAGTGGATCATCTGTCCGCTCATGATTGGCAGTGGAATTTTACGGTGTCGAGTTGCCAGCCCGGCACCCAACCTTCCACAGAAGGCACACACATGCACACACTCACACCTAGGGCCAATTTAGAGTGTCCAATCTACCTAATGCATGTCTTTGGGATGTGGGAGGAAACCCACACGACCACAGGGAGGACATGCAAACTCCGGACAGAAGGCACCCCAGCCAAGAATTGAACCAGAGAACTCTTGCTGTGTGACGGCAATGCTAACTGCTGTATCACCGTGGCCGCCATTTGTCAGATTATTTATTACTTGTGATTAATATAAGTAGATTAATAAACTTGTATGTAGTAATGGGTGGGAAATAATTTTAAATGGCAAAATATACAACTAAGCTAGTAGTCTCATTTTTGACTTGTATATAATAATATATGGATTATTTGTAAGTTACAATGGCTTTGGCTAGTTTTTGGTGACAGTTTAGGTATTGATAGGTAGAAAGATAATATAGTAGCTTGTCTGTTTGATAGGCAAACTAAGAACGTTGGTATCCATGGCTGATTGTGTTATATTACTAATATATATAGTTACAGTTGTATACCCACTTCTGATTTTATTTGTGAGCTTTAGTCATTTAGTTTGTAGAAAGGAAGAATTCAAAAATATGGAATGGTAAGATAGTGATGGAGGAATATATTAGAATATATTAAAATCTTATATGCAACTGCATTAATATGGTGGATAAAAATATCATATTATCTCTTGGTATAAGAAATCTTCTTAAATACACAGTATGGATAGTTTTAATCTATTAGCCATTAATGCAACTGGATTAAACAACAAAAGGAAATCATTAATGAGATATTTAAAATTAGAGGAGACATTATATTCTTGCAAAAGATTCACTTGATAAATAAGGATATTCAATACCTTGATAACCTTAGTTATGAAATGTTATCATCTGCTTCTTTTAACAAAAAGATGAGGGGAACTGCTGTACTTTTGGAGAAAATCTTCTATAATGCCTAGAGTTATGGAAACTATTAATGATCCCAAAGAAATGTATGCATTTGTAATAATTAAATATAATGGTACACTCTATAGACTAGCTAATTTTTTATTGGATCCCTGGAATAGGTGCAAGAGTGGCTAAAGGTCACTTAAACTTATTGCAAAGTCATTGAAATTATTGTTTAATTTTAAATGGAGATTTTAACTGCCTATCTAATATATAAGATACAAGTGAACAGAAGAAAGCTAAAACTCTAGCATCAGCAATAGCTCTTAACAGATGGATTAGTAATAACAATCTAGTTGATTTAATAGTAAAAGCAGAAGAAAAGTCATTGCTCTTCATCCATTATTCTTATGAACATGGAACACAAACTAGAATTGATGTAATTCATGCTTCAACAGATTTACTTAATAAAGTTAATTATTTTAAAACTAGTCATTGTCCTTTATCTTATCATAATGCACTAAGTATTAATGTATCAGTGGATATAAGGACATTTCAAATTATTTATAGAATCCCAGTATATATGATGAAATCAAAAAAGTTAAGGAACAAATTGAGATTTTTTTTATTTGAATGATGATGGTCAGGTTAGTAAAGTTATATTATGAGATTCCTTAAAAATGCATATTGAAGATAGAATGGGAAGATAGGCTAGTAATAAAATGAAAGAGTGGGACAAAACATTGTTAGAAATACAAGATGACAAAAGTAAAGCGAGGTTTCAGCAACAAACAAATGACTTAGATAATACTAAAGTCATTAATAGATAAATGACTAAATATCAATTTTAATGCATAAAGTGGAGATAGCTTTAAAAAAATTAAAATTCATAGTTATGCAAAGACTCAAAAAAATCTTCACAGACTAGCTAATAGAGGTGAGATGTTAAGCAAAAAGGCACAAATCATTAATATCCAAAATACTCACACTAATAAGCTTACTTCAGACCGAGGGGGAATGTTTAATATTTTTTTTAAATCATGAAGATCTTAATAATGTTAAAATAATAATCCTCAGGATTATAACACTCGTACGTATTTAAAGAAAAATGTTACTAATACATTTTATGATCAGCAAATATCTTTGTTGAATAAGCCTAATACCCTAAGAGAAGTTAAAGAAGCATTAAAAAAGGGAAAATGGCAAAGCTCCAGAGTTAGATGGTTTAAGTAGGGATTTATATAGTCTGCTTTAGTTAAGTATTTTAGAATTACTGAGCAAAGTTTTCAGGATAATTAAGAGTAACAAAATAATTCTTCCCTCATAGAAGTTCCTGTAATCTCACTTATACTTAAGCAAGGGAAGGACAATGAGTTGGTCTCCTCATATAGACCTAGTTTATTATTAAATATAGTTTGTAAAATATTTGCTTCTCCCCTTGCTACAAGATTAAGAGCTATAGTAGATCCATTAATAAACATCAAATATGATTTATAGTCAATAGATGAATGTATAACAATATTAAAAGGGTAGTAACAATCATAGATTAAGCAAAAGAAATGAACAAATGTTGGCCCTAATTAGCTTAGATATCAAAAGAGCTTTTGATTCTGTAGATTACACCTACTTATTTAAGACTTCAGAAGCATTTGCATTTCCAGAACAATTTTTTGGAACATTAGAAAGCTTGTATAGAGATAACAAAGCATATATTAAAATTGGAAACTTAAATTCCTCAAGAATTCACTTTAAATAAAATTAGAAAGCAAGGGTTCTCTTGCTTCCTCTACTATTTGCATTAGTTATTGAACCCTTAGCTAATAATACAAAAAGCAATGAAAATTTGATGATTTTTCAGTCAGTAATAATTGTAAATATAAAATACAGCTTTTTGCAGGTGATATTTTACTAACTATAGGAGATTTATATTATTCAATTAAATAAATAGGTGAGAAATATGAAACATTCCAATAAGTATCATTGTGAAATTTAGTAATAAAACTGAAACTTTAGTATTAAATAAATTGCTAGAGGGTACATTTAAAGATAAATATAAATATAATGGGAAGAGCAAGGGGTAAAATATTTAGGAATAAAAATCTATCGAGATGTGAGCAAAATTATTAATCATAATTTTGAAAAAATATTTGAAGACGTGTCAATTCTTATTAACAAATGGAATGAATGTTTGTTTTTCTTTATTTTTGAGGATAGGTTAATGCTTATTAAAATTATCATATTACCTGAGATTATATTTATATATATATTTCATTCAATAGCTTTAGTACCTGATAAAAACTTTCAAAGAAAATGGAAAAATAATAATTTCATTCTTATGGTAACCTAAAATGCCAATATTGCATATTGAAATCATATAAGACTATGGGAATATGGTAGTGTTAGATTCCCAGACATAAAATCTTATCACATTGCTGCAGATTTTACCTCTAACTGCGGTGGTGGTGCTGTGGTAGTGTTGTTGCCTCACAGTTAGACGTTGCCCGTTCGATTCTCAGTTAAAGCGTCTTCTGTGTAACGACATGTGTGAATGGGCGTTCCTTCATTAAAGGTTGTGCGTTAGGCCCGGCAAGCCAGTACGTAAAAATCTACTGCCAATCATTAGCGGACCGGAGTTCCGCTATGGCGACCCCTAACCGGGAAAAGCCGAAAGACACAAACAAATACTCTGATTAGACTCAACCTATACTAATCAATGGAAACAATAATTCAGGCACAGATTCTATTAAATTGCTATAAGTATGATAAATATAACAAGTTAGAAGTATGCAACAATAATTTCTACTGGTTACTAAAACATACTTTAGAAGGGCATTCATTTCAGTGTTTAGACTCTACATACATGAAATCAATTAAAAAAACAGTTAAATGTGCTTTAAAACCCCATGAATTATAAAATGGATTGTTGTGCTTTCCCATCTAGATTTATGGAAACTCATAACAATGTTAAAATTAATTTATTAAAAAGAAATGGATTAGTATTATGGTCTGATTGTTTTGAAAAAGGAAAAGCTAAGTCACCGGAATGTTTAATGGAAGATTATAAGTTGGATGAATCTGTTAATCAGTTAATGTTTTTCATCTGTAAGAAATTAAACTAATCTGTATGTAATATGCGTGAAGATGAAGAGAACACTATCAGTATTCACCCATTATTTGAGTATATGAGTGCTATAATTGAAGGTAAATTGACCTAAAAGGAAACCTGTCCAAGTCATACAACTTAATTATAAATAATAATAAATCTGATGAAACTTTGGAGCTTTTTAGATAATAGTGGATCGAGTGACTCAATTGATGATAAGAATAAAATTTTGTTACGTAAGTCAGTTAAGTTTATAATGGAATGTTTTTATGTAGAAATATATACATAGAACGTTTGTTACCCTTTCTAGGTTTAGTAAAAGGACTTCTTTAATTTGCTGGAGATGCAGTAAATATGTAAAAGCTGAGTGGGTACATATGTTGATAGATTGTGAAAAATTAAATGTATATTGGGAAAGAAAAGTATTTTGAGGGGGTTATGATCTAATAATTGTACTTTAACTATATCAGTGCTAATAAATGTTGCACCCCCTTTATCTCTAAAAGAAAAAACAATGAAAAATGTTTTGGGGTCTTCTGGCAGTAGTGAGGAAAAATTATTACAAAAAATTGGGAATTAAATTCAGTTCCTATGTTCAAATTATTTGTAAAAAATGTAGCCCAGGTGCCACAAACAAGATCTTTTATTACCAGTTTAAGCATTTTTATTTGATAAAGAATTTCCCCAGAAACAAAAAACCTTCCATAAATTCTCTATTTTATAAACACGGAAAATCCACACCAAAAACTAAAAAACCCATGCTTAAAGTTATACATACATCATTAAACGCCTTACATGTAATCAAAACCTTAAAAACACGCAATATAAAAAAATGTGAAATAAAAACAATAAAATATACTAAAATGATGCTGCTTTCAACATTAACACTGGTTTAATCGAAATTACCTCATTTAACCCAAGAAATACACTTGCATTCAATAACATCTGCCACACATATTCCCTATATTCCACTTTAAGCTGCCAATCCCCACCTCTTTCAGGTGTGGATACTTTTTCCAAAATACTAAAGGAGAATCCTCACATGTCACAGAATGTTTGAATAATGCATTATTCACATTACCTTTTTTAATAGCACAATTATGTTGGTAAATCCTAGTTTTTAAAGGGCCAATAGTCTTACCAACATAAAAAATTGGACAGGATGCACAACACACAATATAAATCACCCCCTTAGTGTTACAATCATATCTGCCCTTAATAGAAATCACATAGAAATCACATTTGAAAAAACAGATACCACCAAGTGTGACCCCCCAAGAATGTACCTACATTGCCTACATGCCCCAAAGTGTTTCATCCCCACATTAACAGTAGATGACACTTAAGCATTTTGCTTCCTTTCTAAGATGGTTTTAATACTAGCAATATTCTTAAAAACTACTCTGGGAAAATCACCAACCAAATTCAACAACCCAAGCTTGCCAAAAACAATATTCCAATGTCCCCTAATGCAGTTGATCAAAGAATAAACATCACTATTGTACTGCATAACAAAAACCAAAGAGGGGTCCGTCACTTGGGAAACATCCTTACTAACTACCAACAATTCTCTGGTGTGTAAAAGAGGCATATATCTCATGTGTCTCTCCTTAACCACCCATGCCAGGCCATCGTCCAACAAATTCTGAGGATAACCACGATTTTTAAACATCCCACTTAATTTCACAACCTCAGTATCAAAATTCTTTATCAGATACCTCTGCTTAATCTAATGTACTGCCCTTTAACCAATTTTTTCTTTTGCCATTCTGGGTGTTGGCTATCATAATGTAGGTAGACATTCAAAAAGGTATCTTTGTGGTAAATATAGGATTCATATCTCCCCAACTCTAAATTTTATATAAATAAATGCCCAAATAATTAATAAACAAAACATTCACTTGGTAGGTAAACCTCAAAAAATCCATTGAGTCATCAAAGTACCCAATAAAACTCTCCAATTCCTCATGATTACCTCTCCCTAGAATAAAAATGTCATCCAAAAACTACAAATATTATACCAGGTTAGATTTAAAGTGTGAACTAAACACATATCCCAATACCAAAGTAGCATATTAGCAAAAATTGGGGCTGATGCAGCCCCCATTGCCACCCCCTTACATGGCTTGAAATATTCACCTTCATAAAACACGAAGTTGTTGACCAAGACCATCTCCATACACTAGATTAAAAAGTGCACAATGAATATACAAAACTATTAGAAAATGACTCTAAATGCATTTCTGTTGATAAGTAACATGAATAATTATCATCAAACTTTAAAACAGTACCTCATCTAGTAGCCTAAATCACTAAAAAGACATAACATATTAAAACAAAATAAGCAGATAAAAAACACCCGATGAAGCCCATGTCGATCTATGTGGAAAAGTGACTATGTCCAGTGGTCAAGCAGTGTCTGATGATATTATGTGATATAAAACAGCTTTTACAGGACCTGTACATGGTCGTGATGACCAGTGTTGAGGCTTCCCCATGCTTCTTGGTTATATTTGACTTCTTTATTCACAGTGATACCCAACAATGAGGATATAGAAATGATGAAGAATGTTTTGTTTACTAACAATGTTTATGATTCATGTCAAGTAGACATTATTTGTTATTTATTAGAACTGATATTGGAACATAATGTCTTTGCTTTTGACAGGATACAGTATCGGCAGACCTCTGGTGTAGCTATGGGCACAACCTGTGCCAATAGCTACAACAATTTGGTCATGGCTAATTGGGAGGAAGAGCATGTGTTTGGAGCAGATCACTACAAGGACTTAGTGAAATTTTATCATCGATTTGTAGACAATTTGTTTTTATTATGGGCTGGGGATGTAGAACAATTGGCAGCATTTGTGCAATATTTAAATGACAGTAGTCCTTTCTTGCAGTTCACTATGAAATATTCAAAAGACACAATTGATTTTTTAGATGTGCAGTTATTTAAAAATGGGAATGGTGACCTACAGACCAGACTATATAGGAAGGAATGTTTTCATTCAAAATACATGCACCATACAAGTATGCATCCTAAATGTGTTTTTAGGAATGTTCTTAAGGGACAAACTATATGAACTATCAGATTGACAGCAAGAAGTGATGACTTTGAAAATGGATTGGAACAGGTGAAAAAGGAGTTCCTAATGAGAGGGTGTAAAGCTAATGATATTCAAGCAATACAAGGAATGGTCAGAGAAAGTAGAGATAAGCAGGGGAGGGCATATTTTGCACCCTTATTACTGAGGGAGACAGTAGATAGGGATATCCCCAAGGATATGATTTTTTTTCTTTTACATATTCCAGTGGTGACAAACAGTTAAAAAATATTTTCAATAAGTATTGGCACATATTACAGGCCGATCCGAGAATAACAATGTTAGTGGGTTCTAGACCCAGATATGGGTATAAGAACAAATGATCTCTTAAACACAGACTATGCTATCCTAGATACAAGGCAGTTGGAGAAATATGAATCAAGTAATGGGTACAGTAAGATGTAAGAGGTGTGCCTTTTGTAGTTTAATAGAAGAGACTAATGCTTTTACAAATCCTTCCACTTAGATATATAATTAATGTGTTTGCTAACTGCAACACAAAAAACTTAGTTTATCTGTCCTACTGCATGTTATATAACTCATTTTACATGGGCAAAACAAATAAATGGCTGAGGGAGCGTGTCAGGGAACATTTGTACTGCGCAAAGAAGGTCTTAAATTACAGTGCTATAGCCAAACATATGAATATTGAAGGTGATGGGCATGAGTTTAAATGTATGGTCCTAGATGTTATTCATGAGGATGTTAGGCAAGGAGACGTAATTAATAAGACAGAGCAGAAAGAGCTATGCTGGATCTTTAAGCTAAGAGCACATCATGGACCAGGATTAAATGACCATGTCTTGGTTAAAACAGTTTTAAAGGGACACAGATTAAAGAAGAAATAGTTGGTTCATTATTTAGTTTGGACAGTGTATATATATATATATATATATATATATATATATATATATATATATATATATATATATATATATATATATATATATATATATATGCACTTTTATGCTTTTGTTTGTTTGTCTGATATGAAAGTCATGAAATATATACAAAATGTGCATGCAATAAGCATGAGTACCAAAAGTGACTTTGTGTATAGGGGAAGTGGGTTATTTTGTGCATACATATTTTTACATTCTATATCTTTCCTGCATATGTACGCATATATTCATGTTTTTACTTCTAACATTTTGATTAGTGTTTTTTTATCTGCTTATTTATTTTAATACGTTCTTTTTAGTGATTTAGGCTACTAGATAAGGTACTGTTTGAAAATATGATGATAATTATTTATGTTACTTAGCAACAAAAATGCATTTATATCCATTGGCTAATAGTAGTATATATTCATTAAGCACTTTTTAATTCAAAGTGATCTGATGAAGCAATTGTTATTGTGAAAGGGTTTATCCAGTCTTAAAGAGTTTGTCTTTTAACTTGAAGGCTTAAAGTGCCGTTATTTTGCAGCCGTGTTTCTGCTTTGGTGATTTGGTTGACTGTATTTAATGATGAATGTATAACTTTAAGGATAGGTTGTTTCGTTTTTGGTGCAGATTTTCTGTGTTTATAAAATAGAGAATTTATGGAAGATTTTTTTTCTTTCCGAGGAAGTTCTTTATTGAACA
This sequence comes from Protopterus annectens, assembly GCF_019279795.1. Classification (NCBI taxonomy): domain Eukaryota; kingdom Metazoa; phylum Chordata; order Ceratodontiformes; family Protopteridae; genus Protopterus; species Protopterus annectens. Next base: position 126,414,979 of record NC_056740.1, read on the forward strand.
AAAGCAGTTAAACTGGTAATAAAAGATCTTGTTTGTGGCAACTGGGCTGCATTTTTTATTTTCTGATTTATTAGTACGCTGCCATTCACATTTTGGTTACTTCAAATAATTTGTGACTTTAATAGCAGTGCTATATAAAACTGAAAAATAAGTGATTAGAATAAGATCTATAAATCATACTAACATATTTAGTTGCTGGGATAGCCTTGAAATGTTGCTTTTGAAATGCCAAGACTCTTAATTTATTAATTGTACAAGGTTATCCTGATGTTTCAATGTATTTCTAACATTGCATAACAGTATGTGATAATGAATTTCTTCCTTTCTGTGTATATATTGTATATATGTTAAATCAATAAAAAAAATGTATTTAAAAAATATATATACTACCATGGGTGAGATGGAATGGCAAATACTATATCCTGTCTGACATTTTTATAACTTACATACTTAAACTACCAAACTACTATATTTTTAATAATGCTGCAGAGCATTTCATCATGGTTTACATTGCTAAGCATATCTAGTGGAGTGCTGTACTGGATTTGCATTCAGCTTGTGGGTTTGTGATGGCCAGGCTGAGTCTTGGTATAAATCTCATGGACTAAAGCTGGTATAGGACAGACTTTGCATGGACTACTGAGCTTTTTTTTTTTTTTTTTTTTTTGTGGGTTCAGGGTACTGGAGGTTCTCAAATTGCATGTGTGCTGCAAGTCAAATATTTTCAATGATTCAAAAACTTTCATAAGTGATCCAGACTCTACAGAGGCCATAATATGAAGATTCAAAACGGACTGAACGGGTTCTAAAAGATAATAAATGCAGTTCAATACAAATAACATAATGTGAAAATGCATAACAAGGGACTCTTCTCCCCCTTAGGCTACAAACTCCAGCTATAATGGGAATTATAGATCAGAAATATTTGCAGAGACAACACACCCTTTGCTAAGATTTTTTCCACATGTCACTTTTTCTGCATTAATACTTAACACGATAATAGTAAAATTATAGTCTTGTATGTCATTATTAGGAAGGTCTATGTAAACAGCTATGCCTTCAATGAAATCAGAGCACATTATTGCCTTTTTCCAAAGAAAGGGTTTCACTCATATTTAACTATCTTCAAGCAAGTATGCAAGTATGGATATTCTTTTCATACATATAAAATATATGCAAGATGATAAGATGATTAAGACTCCTTAACTCTTGGCTCTCCTCCTGCCTTGATCCTGCCTAATCTTCCACTAATCTTTTCACCTCTCTTCTAATCCTGCCTAACTGACTCACCTTTCCTTCTCTTCCCTCTACACAACTTCACTGTTCTACCAACTTCCTTCACCTTCAGCCCTCACCTATATATTCTTCCATTACTTTTCCTACACACCCTCTATTATGTCACCCTTCACCAATCTTATATCACTTCTATCTCCTGTACTACCATTCTTTGTCTTTCCTGAACTACTCTATCCATTCTGAATTTGCTTTATTCTTTCACCTAATTATATATATAAACAGGCAACAGTAAATTTGCTTTTAAGTTCTGTGTCCTCAATATATATCACTTAAGTCTTACTATTATTTTTCTGCATTTTACTCAGCTAGAATATGTTTAACATTTCTCTGTGTGTTAACTTCACATCTTTGTTAGAATTTGAATTTACTTTTTTTGTGTACGGAGCTTTTCTACCCGATAATTTTAAAGGATGTTTTTTTCTTTAAATCTACTGTTTTTTCAAATAGCACTTGTAATTGTAAAAAAGGTTATGTCTAATATTTTCAGTGGTTCTTGTTACTTAATGCATAATATTTTGGACACAAATCTGTAGTGCCTTTACTCTTTTCGGCTCCCATGAATTAAACTAGAAAAGTATAAATCCTACTGAAATAAACAGTCCAATGACAACAGCTGCATTCATAATTCAAAACCAGAGAACAGAGTCACTCACTGTTGAAAAATGGTTACATATATCTATTGTTTAGCACTTTTGTCCATCAAAACAGATTTCATCTGAACAAACAGAATGAAGCATTCCTCTGGTTTATATACCATTCACAATCAAATCAAGTTATGTCACTTCCTCTTGAATTCATCATATTATATCATATCCTGTTAAAATAAACTCATTTTTAAAATGCACTTACAAACATACTAACAAACAATAAGATTACAAAATTTAGATAAATCTTGAATAAAAGTTCCTTATGTTAGTCATATGTATGTATTAACTTTTTATACTGTGTTTAGAATACATGGCATTAAATAGAAAAATTGTATACATCAGTCACAATCTGGCATGTTCCACTTTCAATACGGGTATATATTATATCATCAAACGCTTAAAAAAGCGAACGCTGATTGATTGACCTAATTTAAGCGAAAGCTTACAATCTCGAACTGTCAGATCAGCAATTTTTTTCCCAGGGAAAAAAATCGCTGATCCAAAACACATACACACAACACAAGCCCACCAAACAAACAGAAATCCACACACATACACCTAAAATCTGATACCTAACCCTACACTAAATTATGCACACACCACTAACTACCCACTTACCTTAACCCAAACCCTAACCCTAAGGTCCGTCATTATCGCACACTCACCTCACTCGCTCCCTAACCCTAACTCACTTAAATCCGCCCTAACCCTCATGTCCACTCAATCGCACACACACCTAACCCAAGCCCTAACCCTAACTCACCTAAATCACCCTAACACTCACATCCATACAATCGCACACTTACCTGAATCCGACCGGTAACTTTCCACCATAACACAGAAAATACCGAAGCAACAGAAACGGACAACTGAATTCTTTCCCTAGGAAAAAATTTGAGTTTCTGCTGCTTTGATATTTTGCAGTTTTGCGAAAATAAGTTCGATCAATCAGCGTTTGCTTTTTTAAGCGTTTGAGGATATAATATAGACCCTTTCAATACTACCCTATAGATATGTTGTCATTTAAATCTGGAGGTTTGATAGCATCCAATCTTACTTGCCAATAGAGTTCATGATATTTTATTTTATTTTCCCATTGGCTCCCTCTTGGGACAATGGGAGCACCTTTAAATACAAAAAAATGGAAAAGCACTGTTTTCATATGCTTTGGTATGTTTATACAAGACATTAGTCTCTACTTTGTTTTTGATATATTATAAATGCTCATACACTCATGTTTTCAATTATCTTTCAGTTTTCCCAGCATAAAATGGTGGGCAAATTTTATAAGCGATGCAAATAACTCTTCTACTCATGCAATTGTAGAATTGTTTACTGCCGGATTATATTGTCACTCAGGCCAACTTTTATTGGTTCTGCATTAGTAATTTAAGATCATTGCTTATATGTCCCACATTCATATGTCCAAAAATGGTAATTTTACACAGATTTGTCCCCTACATTTTTTTCTTTTAAAGAATTTCTTTCAATTTTTGACCCATTTTAAATGCAAATACTGGCAGTCTGAAAAAAAACTCTCAGAGTATAGGGTAATTTTGAAAAATTTGAAAAGGGCAACGCCGAAACTCATTTACTCTGTTGCAGTTATCTTGGAGTCATGTAACTAACAAAAGGTTTTATACATATATATTGCATATATTTTTATCTAAATTATCTTTGATTTTCTCTCTGTAGCTGATGTTGCATGTACTTTACTGCAACTTGGTTGTACTCTTCTTTTTTAGCTGAGACTAAAATTGGTGAGTTGTGATGATCTTTTGTGATCTACCCTGGTCAATACTTTTTCAATAAATAAATACATACTCCATAATAACAGTAGCTTCGCGAATATTCTGAATGAAGTATCCAACCACACATCAAGTTTTGGATCATAATTACTAGTTTTCTTTAAAAGTTCCAACTAAGACCATAGTCCAATATAATGCTACATAAAGAACTGTTTTATTTATTTTAAGTAGTAAAGGAGCCATCAGTGGTTACCTACACAATAAGCGACTCATTTGTAGTTAACTGTGTAGTAGAAAACTCACTGTGGTTAACTGAGTAGTAAAGGACTTGGTTAACTGCTAACAATTCTTTACAATTGCTTCAAAGTGTATTTGTCCACTAAGTTGCATAAAGTGATGACATTGTTCTCAGACAGCTGTCTGTTAATCCATTCCATTGTTCTTGTAACAGACAATACATGATGCTAAATTTGTTCTACTGATTCTATTCTGTCTTAGAGAATCTGTAGTCCTACTGTTTGCCACTGGTCTGTTGATCAGTGCTCAAAAATCATTAATGAAAGCTCAATAGTATCTTTTCATGGTAGCTAGACTTTACGAATAACAAGAATGTTAAAGCTGCATGTTCTTTACTTTCTGCTTCTTCTTCACATTTCTGTGATATCAGAGGTGAGTTAGCTCAGGAGCATAAGGGCCTTCCAGTCATCAATGGATTTAAAGGGAGCTTGTTGATTTGAAAAAAATATTTTGTCACCTTGAGAATATTGGTGCTTTGCATACTGACCTGCTAATGTTTTAGGTGTTTTGGGTATAAAATCATTCCGTATCAATTGCATGAGACACAATTATGACCAAGGAAAATCTTATACCTTGTCATGTATACATTTTCTAGTGAGGTTAGTTATATGTTTTCTTAAGGGAATCAGTTTTATTAGACAAGTAACGCCTGATAAATAACAATATGCCTGCGCTTCATTTCAAGTAAATTCTCCATGCCTGAGAAATGTGTTTATTGGGAAGTCTTTTGTGCTCAGCGCCAGATTTTCATTCCTTAGGTCTTGTGTAAGCTTTTAAGTATGATTATGTTTCTCACCATTGAGTTTTACTCTCCACCAGTTAGATGTTATTGCAAGTGAAACTTTCAATTGAGATACATTCTTGACTTGTGTTCTGCCTGATGCACCCATGATAACTACTTAGTGGAGTAAAGAGAAGAAAACTTCAGTGTGTATGCTTGTAGGTGTGAATGCAGTGATGTGTGACATTTACTGGCCAGAAACCCATGGGAACAAACTATTCTTTCTGAGCTGCAGCAGCACTGCTATGTCATTTTCTTTTTTTTTTCCCAAAAATCTGTTTATGTTTATTTCTTTGTTTATACATAAAGCACAGCAGAACAGTAAACACAATTGTAAACAAACAGAGTAATACTTTTAAGTGATATTGCATTATGCATACAAAACTATATACAATAAGATTAATGAACTATATACAAATGTGCTAAATACCCCTTCCAAAAAGCAATATGAAAATACAGTTTCTAATTTAGTTAGTTAAAGCAATAACAGTGTGATTTTAAAAGCCCAGCTCCATCACAAGGATCAAGATAAGCTATGTTGTATTATTCTTGCAGAATATGGTCAAATAGTATATTCCAATAATCGATGCAATTTGAATTTCATTTTTGGCTATGCATTAAATATTTATGGGCCATTAAGTATTTAGCAGCCATTTGTTTAAAGCCTGTCCATGAAAGTACAGATTTGTGTTTTGAGTGATATACAGTTTGATTAATGCGAATATAGTGACTAAGATGTATATTTGTAATTTCAATAACCCTGGAGGGGATATGTAAAATGGCAAATTTCCAGGAGAGGGTTGATTTTTCATAGCCTATTTTTTGGAGTTTATCTTTTAATGAACACCAAAGCTTGTAGGAGCATTTGCAGCTCCAAAATATATGGAATAAATCAGCCTTCTGATTTTCATAGTATGTACAGAGTGGTGAAGTTGAAGTGTAGAATTTAATTAATAGAAATGGGGAAAGGTCTGCATTGTTTAATATTATAACTTGTATATAGCTTAGTTTTTTTGAATGGAATAGATTTTAAGGTTGTTTGGATAGACTGAGTTATATTATTAGGTGTGATTGTAAGATCCAGGTCAGTCCAGTAACTGGAAAAAAGTACATTGTCTTGGAATCTAATTAAAGTTATAAGTTTGTACAAATTTGAGATTTTTTTTTCATTAACAGTGATGTCCATGTTTTACATAAATTTATGTTAGTCATATATCATTTGGGTGCTATGTCATTTTCTAATCATAACTGCAGAAGATGATATTACAGAATCATCAAAAGACCCTCAATGTTATGTGTTCATATAATGCTGTTTGCTTAGACATCTTTGATTAAGGTGTTCATAGCCAGTGTATTCTATTGAAGTATTTATCTCAGCATAGGTTATAGTCACTTTTTGAGCTGATGGATTGTGTTGACTGGTATTTTTGGCAGCTAGTGTGACCTTGGAAGCTGCCTATCTGCTCTGAAAGAGATGAGGCAGCCATCATACTCAGGGATGTAAGCTTTCTCTACTTAATTTTCAACAGTTAATATTCAGCATTTACTGTTCAATATTCAGCATTATTCAACATTAACCTATAATTTATTGCAACCAGCTATTTTCCTTAACAGGGTTTCCTGTTTATTGCTGCCTGGGTCAGAAGATTTGAGAACAGCCTTATTTGTAAAGTACTTCAGACTTCAGCAGATTCATAGCATAACAAAAGGGAGCTTTAGCTGGGCTTACCCTTGTGTTGGCCATGCACTTGAAAGATGGGTCATTTTAAGGATGGTCCTAGACAGGTCAAATAACTGCCTACCTTTCCCAGAGGGTTTTTAAGATTTTGGGTTTGTTTGTAGATAACCCACTCTGGGGTGGTCTTATTTTGTTTGGTTTGGAATTAGGCTAGTTTTATTATTTGTCTGTTTGTTTGTTTGGTTTTTTGTTTGTTTGTTTGTTTGTATTTGTTTACCAGGGTAGAGCACTGATCTCCTTGGATCTTTTGCAGACTCTGCCCAGGAGTGCTGTCTAGTGAAGTGACTTACTCAGTTACACAGTTAGGCATTGGAGGCTGAGGGAATCCAACCCTGGACCACTGGACCACAGGAAACAGCTCATTTCTGGGCCTCAGTCCCACTTTGCACATTATTTGTTTTCTATGTTATTGTTACAGTCACTTTTTGAGTAGGGCTAGGCTTTGACTAAGAATTTTCTCCAAATACTTGTCATCATGAATGCACATAAGATCATAGAATCCCATAAAGTGGCCAAACAAGTTTATTTCTGGACACTGCAGTAGTGTAAGATTTATGTCTAACCATGTGACTTTGAACAATGTGAATGTGCTGTGCAATAAAAATTAAAGGTAGAAATTCAGAGCCCTGCTGAAGGCTAAGGTGTTCATGTTTAAACTGTACAGGAGACATTTGGTTCAAAAGGAGGCCTGGATTCACATGAGTAAAGTACCTTTCCAGTGTACTTCACTCAAGTCCCAATGCAGTTGCGGTATAGCCATTTAATACATGTTCACTGTGGTTATTATTGTAAGACCATGTTAACTGTAAAAGGGGGGTGAAGTGAAAACTTCGTCCCTCTGCCCCCATCAGTAAACCAGGACATCCCCAGCATCTGACCCCTCCCCCCATCACCAGGGAGCAGGTCCTTAATGCCCTCTCAAAGGCAAAAAATGCAGTCTCCATGGGACCTGATAACATCCCTGAGTGTATCCTACATGAACTCAGGCATGAGCAGTCAGCTTCATTAGACACCCTATTCAACCCAAGCCTGAGCACCGGCTTCATCCCAGCTGAATGGAGGACAATCGCTGTCATCCTTCTACACAAAGGTGAAGCGTCCACTGACCCAAGCAATTATAGACCCATCAGTCTAACTAGCCTGATCCGCAAGGCCATGGAATGCATTATCATGGAGGGTCAATGGTTATCCATCACTGGTGGCGTCCCTCGATCTCTCGTAACATCTTAATCTGTTTTCTTCACAAAGTATCACATCTGAGCAGCATCATCTACAGGCATCACAGGATTGGTTCTGACGTCCAACTGGATTTATCATATCATGCTTCCCCACTAATTATCATATTAATAACAACGTACTAAGCATGCAATCAGTCATGAGGAACCACGTTGCCTACATTGTACAGAAGGCTTTCTACATGGCCCATCACATAAATAAGGGTATTTCATCCAGGAACAAGGAGGTTATAAAATCCCTGTACTCCTCTCGTATCAGACCCATTATCGAGTACAATGCCCCCTTCGGCATGTACCTTGCCAAGCACATGCTGCAGCTGGAGAAACACAGAGGTTCCTGACCAGAAAAATCCAGGGAATCAAACACCTATCCTATACAAAAAGGCTAAAAGCTCTGTCTTCTACTCAGTCTCATACAGACTGCTCAAAGGTGACCTGTGTCTGGCATACAAGGCCATCTCAGACCAAGCCTTGGAGTTACTGCATATTCGTAAGACAAACTCCACTCAAGCAACTTGCACGCAATGCCTTAACCTGGTCTGTGACATTAATAGAACTTGTTGACAGAATAGATTTGTGTCCTAAAGACTCCCCCATTTGTGGAATAGACTCCCTCTCCATGTCAAGCAGAGTACCTCTTTAGCCCTCTTTAAGAGGAACTTCGACACCTGGATGAGAAACAGAAAATACACCCATGGAATCCCACTTGTGTCCCTGCTGGACAGGGGAAACAGGTGCTGAGGGAACATGGGTGAAATTCTTGGCTAGGCTTATAAGGGCCTCCAGGCCAATAGCTCAGTATCATCCTATGAACCTATGAACTGATAAGATTGATAGAGCCATAATGATAAATGGCATCCTTATTTCATGCACACTGAATGGCTCTTTATACGGATTCAATTTGAACACAGCAGAGTATATAATCTCATGTATAAACCTTCTGGAAAAAGCAGGTGCTCTTCCATCACCTACATTAAGGACTAAAATGCTGTTCTTTGTCCTAATTTGATTAGAAGTGGTCCTGGTTTCCAATTTATGCTAAGCATACAAAGGGCCTGGAAAGATGGCCTACTATGAAATATTCTAAGTTTTTCACCAGAATCTTCCCTAATACTGTACAAGCTGACCTATCATTTTCTGAAAACACCCCACCCCATAATCAGCCTGTGTGTCAGATGAGGTGACTAAATGTCAAGATGTCCATAATCCTTCCTGCAAGGTAGGTAGGTAGTCTTTACGACAGCTTTATTTGGTTTTGTTTTCTCCCAAGAGTATTACTTTCCTTTTTGGAAATATTATGCCTCCTTATTACAACATTCTCCTCTCCTTGCTGACTTTTGGTCAAGTGAAGTGGTTGCCTCTTCCCTCAGCAATGCTCAGGTTAATTTGACTGAAATAGTGACACAATGCCTACTACTCATCTAGTTTCATTTTTGGCAGAGTACACACAAGCATGGGAAGAAATCAACTAACTGCTGTAAACATTATATGGTCTTGCATTCAGTATATCCATTTCTTGGGAAACATTAAGACTGAGAAAAGTTTCATTTAGATTTTACCAGTGGTACTACTCACTAAACAACAATGCTGACTTGAAGACTTTTCTGTTTGCTTGTGGTCGACATCACAAACACCCTTATTCTGCCATCTTTGTATGCTGGTTTCCAGGCACTGAATTATCTGCAGATGTATTAACTCTCCAAGACTATAAAACAGAAACCAAATTAAACTGTCTCTGCATTAACATGTTATAGTATGCAAAGTGGCCAGACAAAAGAATTACACGACAAGCATGTTTACAGCTCAGTTCTTTACCACTTCAGGAATTGAACTCACTGCTTATTTATCATCTACATTTAGTTACTATATATTGTTGAATATCCCAGTCTTCTCTAAGTTAATTAACTGGATGGATGTTAATCCATTAACAACCATTCTGGCAAACATAAAAACAGAAAGAAATTCACAGTGAATTTCAGAGGAAGTTTTATTTTTTGCAGGGGTGCAAGTCCTCCTGCATCCCATATGTTATATATACCAACTCCAAAGTACCACATCACAAGAGATAGATAAAAAGTCCTCTATCACTAAAAGTGGTTATAGCAAACTTCTCTCAAACCCCTTATGTCCATTGGAATGGTTGCAACAGATCAACACCCTCTATTCTAATCATATAAAATATTGCACCAGTTCCATAAAGTTCATGGAAGCTATTTGCAGACAGCTCAGCATGCCGAAGGAAGACTTCAATGCACCTAATGCAGATGTGATTTCAGAAGACATGCTGAAGGAAGTCCATGTACTTAGCTATTACGTGTAGGATAATTATGGATTCTGAGCACACCTGTCTGATTCCAAAGCACATTGTGTGCACACAATGTAACTTAAATGCGATAACTAGTATAGTTAAAAGCTAGTATACAGCTCAGTAAGCTCCTGCCTGGTGCCCTGCAGAGTTCTACAGCAGCAGAGAGACAAAAGAGAGACTTTGGAGTAATTAAGTATCATTTTTCTGCATTTTCTTGCTGTCTTTAGCTAATTCCGCCTAAAACGTTAATTTTCTAGAGTTTCTGTGATTTAAAAAGCTTGTTTCAAATACATATTGTACTTATTTTACTGCCTGCACTTTAACAAAGTCATTTTTGTGTTTAAATTACCTGTTTAGCTGTTGTAGGCTACACACTCAAGTGTGATAGCCATTTTTGTGCTTTTAAAGTGTTTTTTTGATTGTATCTGCCTTATTTTCTGAAAGAAAATATGTATATATATATATATATATATATATATATATATATATATATAAATGTTTTCCCGCCTTTCTAAGCTAGTATAGTCCACTTTTCAGGTTAGCTGAATTCAGGGCTGTGTTACAAGCTTCTGTGTTTGCCCATACCTTACTTTGATTGAAGGAAGTTTCTCTGTTCAGTGTGAGATAGGAAGCTTTGAGCAGCCTATCTGTCCCTGAAGGAGTGGTTTCAGCCCAGAAATTAGTAGTTTATTGGCCATTTTGGACTAACTTCTATCTCTTTCATTTCCCTGCTATTAAACCCACATTTGCATGGTTTTGCACGCCGGGCAGTGCCAGTTAGCTAGGGTATAATTATTCCCGACTCCACAAAGTCTACTCTTCAATTTTTCCCTTGGAACTAGTCAAACTTTCAACTTAAGCACTCAAACCATTCACGTCTCATCCCGGCACTTGCTCAAAACTCATAGCAAGCACTAAGAAACCTTAGCACTAGACCCCCCCCCCTATACTGTAGAGAAGGACAAGGCTCTCTATTCGACCTTACTAACCAATCGGTAAAACAGTTCACTGTACCTATCCAGGCATGTCCAAAGGGCAGTTTCAGGTGTACTCTCTGGTCCAAATGGTGAATCTGGGCATTTTGAGGCAATGTTACAATTGCCTCATGTACACAGACAACCTTCTCCTCCTTCCACCAAACACTAATACATGTGAGAGATGCAATTATACAGCCAAACTGGAGGCTAAGTTCTCCAAACCCAAGAATGGACCAAGCAGTCAAGAGGAGAAGGGAATTACTTGCATCACACCACCAGTCTCACATAGACCTATGAAACCAGCACCTTTAAAAAACACACATAAATACACGAAAACATACTCGGAGGCTCTAAATAAAAATCTGCAAAAGCAACAGAGACCTGCAAAGCAGACATCCAAGCAACCTCCACCCCCAACACAAACCATGAAACACATACTTCACAAAACCAGTATGCCATGCAATCACAGCCCTTAAGGCAAAATAACATACCCAACACACTAGTAATTGGTGACTCTATAGTCAGGCACACTGACATACCACTCACTAGGCTGAACAAGGAGAAGGTTACTGTTAGCTGCCTGTTGGGTGCTAGGATCCGCCACATAACACAAGCACTCAGGTCACTGAACAAGTACAAATATGACTCTGTCATTGTCCATGTTGGTGTGAATGACCTGAGCCGTGCCTCCCTGGACAACATGAAAAGAGACATGGAGGAGCTCTCTGATCACATAGCCCAGGCCAGTATGACCTTGACCCTGAGTAGCATCCTGCCTTCACCAAGAATGATACCACAGTATAGAGAAAAAAATATCAATTTCAACAATTGGCTAAGCTTCTGGTGTCATTCAAAGGAGATCCAATGTCTGTCAGCCTGGGATGACCTGCTCGACAAGCTATGCTGCTTTGCTAGAGATGGCTTGCACCTGTCACCCTTAGGCTTTTGAATACTGGCCAAGGCTGTTGCCACCCCTATAGTGCCTTTTTTAGGCAAGGCTCAAAAGACAAGCCCACCACCGTAAATAGCACAAGTAACAAAAAACTTAGGGTAATGCTACTCAATGCCAGAAGTCTAAACCTCAGAATGCACGCACTCGAGGCACTCCTCAGTATGGAGAAAATCAATATATGTGCAGTAACAGAAACCTGGTTTAAGGCTCCAGAGAGCACCCCAGCACTACCAGGCTACAACTCATACCATACATTTCAGCCACAAAACCCAGACCAACAAACAAAAGGTGGGAGAGTATCCATATTCATCAAGGATACCCACACCTCCAGGTTAGTGGCTCAGCACGATGCTTCAGAGATCATCCACTTGCAACTAACAATGGGCAAAATTGCTTTTCAAATTATAGCTTGCTACAGATCACCCACCATGCCCCAGGACCCCCACTCCACGTTGCTGGAAACACCAGGAAATATAAAGGTCCTACCAAACACCCTGATATTGGGTGATTTCAATTACCCAAACATTAACTGGGAGAACGCCTCAAGTACAAACTCTCTTGCCCAACATTTCCTAGAATTTATAAACTCAAATGCCCTGGATCAACTGGTCAACAACCCCACCAGAAATTACAACATATTGGACATGGTCATCACCAACATGGGCGATTGGTATTCCACACCGGACATCAACCATAAACTAATCACTCTGGATATAAACATTCTGCCACCACCACCAGTCAAAGAAACCACTGTGAAAAACTTTTCAAAAGCAAACTTCACATTACTTAATACTGAGGTGGGAAGTTTCAAAGCCCCCATGCTAAAGGATAACGCTGTACAAACTGCAAAATTCTTTACTAATGCACTCTATCTATGGGCACCTACAAGAATGCATGGATCGTGCTATCCCAAACAAAACCAAGACTCACTCCTCCAAGAAAAGGAAACCAGTCTGGTGGACCCCTGCCATAAAAAAGCTATACAATAGAAGGAGGAAACTAGTACAGAAAAGAGTAAAATCTCAAGAAGGGAAGACATCCCTGATCAGTATCAGCAAGAAACTACATTCTCTCCTAAAATCATCCAAGGCTAGTGTCAAATAAATTGTTAAAATCAGACTGTAAAAATCATTAGGCTTTTCAACATGACAGTCAATAACACAGGAAGCTCAAGTTCAAAAACGTTTCTTTACTAGTGTACACCAGGAGGCAAAAAACTATACAAAACAAGTATAGAGTTTTGACTGGCTCTATACAGGAAATACCTTTGATTTTATAGCATTTACAATCAGCTTTTGCCCACCTTTCTGACGTGGTCAGTCACAGGGCATTTACATCACTATAGTCCACAATATTCCATTCATAAGAAGATGCTGAGGTAATGCTTTTTAAAAACTTTCCCATGAGAATAACACAGCCTTGCAAGGCACCTGGTCAATCACAATGTCTTTTTGTAAATGTTGCTCTTTCCAAGGTTCCAGGCCTGTTCGAATACAATAGTCAGTTCATTTCTTAATACGTTCCTTTGTCTCTCTGGTAAGCAGCTGTACTCTATCTTCGATAGAGCTCACAAGGCCATCCTCCTTGGTGGAAGGAAGAAAGATATACATGCATACATATTTATTTCTCTCTAACCCAGCAGATAATAATTGCTGCAAGAAATAAGCCTGCTGAGCTGACTACTGCCAGGGTCAGAGGTTAACCACACTGCAGCTAAGTTTCAAGCAATTACATGCAAGATCATTTCTACTGACATATTGTTAAATAGAATCAAATGCATTACATATTATACTGTTTCTAAACTAGCACTACATATATGTTTAAGTACATATTTTTCTAACAGCTAGCTTTGAAAGAAAAATTGCCATGGACTCCAAAGACAACCACAAGGCATTCTTTAGCTATGTCAAGAATCTAAGTGGCAATTCTCAGATCTGCTCGGAGTTAGTGCAGAATGGCACAGAATACACAGAACCGACTGATATAGCCAACATCCTGGCAGACAGGTTCAGTGCAAACTTCACCCCCCCTCTCACCCCCAAAAGGGCCCACAACTATACCAGAAGAATGTAGTGCCCCTGAAATCACAGATACTCAGGTTAAAACAGCCCTCTCCAAAGCCAAAAACACAGCATCAATGGGACCGGACGGTGTCCCAGGCTGCGTCCTACAACAGCTCAAAGATGAACTAACCCCTCACCTAAACACACTGTTTAAACTCAGCCTCTCCACAGCCTATGTGCCCACAAAGTGGCACACAGCAACAGTTATTCCGCTCCACAAAGCTGGAGCCACAATGGACCCCAAGAACTATCGGCCTATAAGCCTGACTAGCTTAGTTTGCAAAGCTATGGAGCACATCATCATGGATCTCATTAACAGAGACATTGGGAACCACCAAACACTGGACACTACCCAGTTCAGCTTTGTTAAGGGCAGATCATGCCTCCTAAACCTGGTGGAAATCTTTGAGACAGTTGCTAAGGCTATAGACAAGGGAAAGGTGGTCTACACAGCCTATCTAGACTTCACAAAGGTCTTCAACATCATTCCCCACTCAGGTATTATAGACAAGCTCACCAGCCTGAACATAAACCCCTACGTCATGAGATGGGTTGCCAAATGGCTCATGGACAGAACCCACATGGTAAGAGTTGTGGGAGCTAGGTCTGACTCTAAACCAGTTACAAGTGGCATTCCTCAGGGCTCAGTTCTAGGACCCCTCCTGTTCACCATATACTTCTCAGAGGTACAGGCAAGCACAGGAGGACTATGGCTGACCAAGTTCACAGACAACTGCAAACTAGGGGCTATAATTGACTCTCCGGCTGACACAGACATCCTCCAAAATGGTCTCACTGAGACAGATACCTGGTGTCAAAACCATGGCCTCAAGATAATGCCAAAAAGTGCATAGTTATCCCCTTTGGAGAAAACAAAGTACACACAAACTACCACATAGGTGGTAGCCCCCTAAATACGGAAGACATAATAAGGGATCTGGTGACCCAAGTAGTTAGTAAACTCTCCTTTGATAATCACATTGCCAAAGTGGTTAGAAAATCCTTCTATGTGGCCCACTTAATCACAAAAGGGTTTGCATCCAGATTGAAAGAGGTCATTGGGCCCCTCTACGCATCAGTCATCAGATGCATCATTGAGTACAATGCCCCATTTGGGATGTACCTTAAAAGACACCTGCAACAACTGGAAAGACCACAGAAGTACCTCACCAAGAGGATCACAGGTCTCAAAAATATGCCCTATGCAGCTCAACTGAAGAAATTCCAGCTGTACTCGGTTGCATACCGTCTACTCAGTGGTGATCTCTGCCTGACATACAAGGCCATGTCCAACCCAGAATTGATGGACATGCTCCACCTAAAGAAAACCATATCCCCTCGAGCCACATGCTCAAGGGATCTAAACCTCACCACAGCAATAAATAGGACATGCTGGAGGGATAGATTCCTGTCCCAGAGACTTCTCATGCTCTGGAACAAGATTCCAGTCTACATTAGGCAGAGCTCCTCGTTAACCCTTTTTAAGAGAAACCTTGACTTGTGGATGGGAAACAGAAAGTTTACCCCAGGGATCACTTCAATGGCTCTGCTGGACAGAGGCACAGTGAACTAATCTAAGGGGGTGGCGAAAGCCAACACATTCCGGCTAGGCTTATAAATGCCTTCTGGCAGATAACCTAGTACCTACCTATGAACTATAAACTGCCACACCAACTCTGTTTCTTAAATCCCCAGCTTATGTTTTACGGACTCCAAGGAATTAAAGCTAATACTATGGAGATTGACAAAATCCATGGCAAAAGAACAAAAAATACATAATAATGCTACCTGCTGTTAATGAACTACAACAGGCTGCAGTGATACAAGTCATATATGAGGCTGTGGCTGTGCACCCTAGAAGGTAGCCAGCTAGAGTCAGAGCAAAGCCACAACTAAACCAGTTGTCAGACCAACAAATAATTGACAGGTACCACCTAGACAGAAAACTGGACAGGTTGTCTGCAACATGTGTACCCCACACATGTCTGAGCAGACCATGTGAGGAAACCCCATCCCCCAAAATCAAAGAGTGTATCAGCTTGGGTGCACTTGCATCTGGAACATTCCAGAGATACATAGGGGATGCTGAGGGATTGTCATAGACAGCTGCCAGATATATCCTGGCAAAATTCCTATAAGCAAAGTGTAGCAAGGTGGATGACTATATACACTTTCCATCCACCTCCCATGGAGCAGAGAACTATAATGCAATACTTCTATAACACTGCAAATGTCCTCTATATACTTGCTGCTATAAATTGATCACACATACCTATCAATACACCAGTATATCCTGAAGCAGACTGAAACAGAAACAAAAAGGGCTGGCCATCCATCAACTGCCAGGTTGTATGTGTAGCAGATGGCAGCTTAACAAACATCATGGCAACACACCTTGGAAGTATCCATGATGCTGCCATATGGAGAAAAAGTGGACTGAGGGCTGAATTCCAGCAAGGTAAAATACCTGAGGGTCTACTGCTAGGTAAGTACTGGAGCACAGCTGGAATGGATACCAAGGATACCCCTCACAACAATATCCATTCTGACCAAATGTGATTTCATTCCCAACAATAGATGACTGTGGTTATCCATTTGAGCCATGGCTAATCACTCTGTACAGAGAACCATCAAACCCTGCATAGGAGGCCTACAATAGAGCACACACAACAAACAGAAACACCATACTGTGTGTGTTTAGTGAACTGAAAGCTAGGTTCTACTTTATGTATGCTTCATGAAATCCACTCACATGGAGTATATAATTAGGCTACAAGGCCAACATACAAGACATATGTGAGGAATACAAACAAAATACACACCTGACAACCCCTCATTGGGAAGCTGGTGTTGTTGAAGAGGAATGAACTTCAGTTATTGTAGGGGAAAAACAGCATTAGTGATGACATCCTTGCCACCATTAACCATGAGAACACAGTTAAAACATACAGGTTTAATAAACACATACCACCTGTATGTGCACTTGATGAGTTGATACAGACTGGCCTGAAATGGGAAGAAGGACACAGTACTAATGGAGGACTACAATAGCATTAACAGCAATGGCAGGTATGAAACATAGTTAATAGCATACCACTGACAGACTCCTGCTGTGGAGAGGTTGTGGGTTACACAGTGGATCCTGCAGTGGGAAATTAAAGAGAAAACAACACAGTCATGTATTTAGCAAAAGCAATACTGACAGCAACACATATGCAACATGGTAACAGGAGCTGCAGATACTCATGAAATGGATGTTGCACCTGTACACCAGATGGGTCTGTGTTGAAAAATATTGATATAAATGTCATGTATCACATGTGTGCTACACATTGATGCAAGCTGTGACAATTTTGCTGTAACATACCTGGTGTATTTAAACTTGAAACTGCATGCCTTGGGCCCCCAATGGCTCTACCTGTAGTGTACAATGTTAGGGAAATAACAATCTGACAGTAAACAGAAGTGCCATGAAAAGAGACTGAGGAAATAACAGGTAGTGGTCATATAAACAGTATGGAGACACTCGCATAACATTCCATTCCATGCTTTAGTCCCAAATAGATGGATCTGTAAATATTAATGCAAACAGCATTATACATGTTAGATTGCTCTGTCTGTGCTTCTGTTGGATATGTGTCATTAGACTGATGTTCATCATGTATGCATGACTCACTCTGCTGCTGTAAATCAAAAATAAAAACACATGAATATGCATGCTACAGTAATTTGCAGTGATTGTCTCTGTACCCAACCATGTTATGGAAAGAAAGGCATACAGGTTCGGCCTGAAAGTCCAACTTCAATCCCACCCCTGGGTATGTGTTGTTCCCATCTTGTTTTATTCAATGAGGCTAGAAATATTGTGATATCATCGGGAGGGTCAATGGTTATCCATTACTGGTGGCATCCCTCAATCTCTCATAACATCTTAATCTGTTTTCTGCACAAAGTATCACATCTGAGCAGTAGCATCTACAGGCATCACAGGATTGGTTCTGACCTCCAACTGGATTTATCATGTCTGTGAGGTTGCTCCACAATTCATGTCTCTAAACTGTATTGCAATAATGGCCAATGAGTTTCAGTCCATGTTGCTGGAGAGCATCAATTATGATTTAATTTTCCTTGGGGAGAGACGTTGTTACCCCTAGGACTGCTGACCATCTGAAAGACAGTGATACACACATGATAATATTCGTGTGTGATCTCATTTATGGAGTTAAGTCCGTGGACAGCATATGTCAACATAAACAATATACATTCCTCTGCAGTGCAAAGGTTTGTATAACACTGTCTGTGACAAATACTAACATGAGATATAAAAAGTAACAAAAATGTCTTCATACATAACATTTGTAAACTAAACATAGCCTACAATATCTTTAGAGTGGGATTAGAATCCCTAACCCTACATATACATTGAATGGAGGTCCAAAGACTACAACATCATGCCACAGGAGTCTGCATGCATTTCACATGAAAATATTACAGAAGGTATCAACTGAAAGCATTACAGAATGCAGCAGCAAACCTCAAGATCCATAGGCAGGCCACAGACAGTATGGATCTTTTGTATATTGAGCCAGTAGTGAGAACGCCTTTGTTAAGTAGCATCATTGAAGAAATATCCATAACAGCAACAGCACATATGTTTAACAGTTTTGTTAAGAAATATCCGTAATATCAACATAACATAGTACATATGGATAGTGTTGGAATCCATAAGTTTCCATAGTTACACCACACAGTACAAGAAATTACCAGTAAAAATTATGGATGATCCATAAATCTGCCTTTGTATACTGTTGACATTTGCAATGTAAATTTGCCTCTTTAACTGCACATGGGACTGAAATCAATTATTTAAAATAGCAACACCTGTATGCATAAATTTCAATTAAACATCACTCCAGTAACTTGTAACAACTTTTGTTAAATATAACATTTTGAGTAAAAATGTATTTAAATGGGTACAATGAGTGACATGAACAGATGTAATAATTACCAAACCAGAAATGCTACCAATTGCAAATGTACCGCTCACGCCAAATCACAGAATCAAAGTACACTTAATGTGCACCCACCTTTAAGTACCATTTGTGCCATACATAATTAATGAGGTTCATTAAAATTCAGGGTTTTGGAATCCCATTTGCACATCTCTGTGTAAACTAACTAATTGTACCATAACACCAAGTTGTGTTGTGTAAACACCCAGTAGGTATTGATAAATGGTACCATGTGTGTCATGTGTCCATTATCTGTCAATAATCTGATAACATGGCATCAGTATCACTTTCAAATACTGATTTTGATACATTTACAAATCAGACCATTGCTAACTGTGAACTGAGTTTGAGAGGGTCCTCAGTGAGCATTTATCTGTTCTTGCATTTTTCAGACTTTTTCCATTTGAGGATTATGATGGCTACTTTGAGGAGGCTGAAATGTGTCCATGTACCAAACTGGACAGACAAGGAGACCAATCAGATGTTGACTGTGTATGCTGGAGTGGAGCATCAAATGACAGCCAGCAGTAAGAACTTCACCATGATAGACATATGGGACCATATCATGAGGGAGCACTGAAGAAGGACAGGGATCTACTGGAGTCCAGGTTCACCACTGCTAAGATGACCTGCATCAGAGAGATGCAGAGGAGCTTCAAAAGAGGGTCTCTGAGGTGCAGATGCAGTCCATGAATCCCTGCAGTAAGTATGACTATCCTATGCATACCTGAACATTCTTACGGAATTTAGGCATATATCTCTCTGTTGGTTTACTATCAGAATGTGGAAATCACTTTGGTCATTTAGTCTTATCGTCAAAATACAATGTTGAACTTGAAAATAATTTTACTGTCCAATTTTGAACCATGTTGATACCAAGGATTTGATATTTGCTGTTTTAAATATGTGACCATTAAACTGTATTTGCAGTTCAACTATCTGAATTTCAGATTTCAGATTACATTTGCTTTTACTACACTTTGAAACCATACATTTGATAGAAGAGTGAACAAGTGAAGTGATTTCCACGTTCTGATAGCAAACCCTGCTTGTCCAATATATAGCAAATAGATGTTTTTTCAACCATTTACTAGTAGCTGCTGTGACAATTAGATCATGGGGATAATTAAATGAACATGTTAACTGCTGTCCTTATAAGTGTGAGTTTGATTCCCATGCTGTTAATTTATTTAATAATGTTTATAATATCCATAATTATGACCTTTGTAGATGTACATATGTTTTACACCAAATAGCAACAGAACTTAACACAGCTACTTTCCTCATGTATCACTTATACCTATAGCATCTAGGCTGTGGATGACTGTGCACTTCATTGTTTTCCATTGTAATATCACAATATTGCCTACTGCACCATTATATGTCAGAATAAAAACGCATACATAACTCCTTTAATTCATTTCTCCTAATAAAGTAAACAGTCACATTTATTTAAAGCAAAAAGAAGGCCTGTCTGACTGCTTACATATGTGTTATCAGTTATGTGCTGATAGCTGTTATTTCTTTACAATAATTCTTTAATGGCAGATTTTAAATTTACAATTGTAGACATGATAAATAATTTTAATGTACGATAGGATGCCGAAGAAGATCTAGACTGGAGACAATACTGTTTGCAGATCAAACTGAATGCTTGCACAACTCCAGGAATTAATGACATAGAAAATTTTAAAGTTGTTCTTAGTAGTGTCTGGTGGTCACGTGATTTGTGGGAGGATGATATAAGTTGCAGATTGAATTTAACAACTTGGTCTGATGAAATTTGTAATGAATGAAAGAACATATCAATTTTATTGTTTATTTTTCATTAAAGTATTAAAAGTGGGGGGGTTGCCATTTTTTTAGTATACAGAATGTTATATATCTGACCAATGCTTTTGTTAATATTGTATACTTTGTGAAAGTGCTATCAAGTTCCGTTTTATCATTAAATATTACAGTCAATTCAAGAACACCATCATCCTCATCTTTTGAGAGAGTGGGATGGGCAGACTTGCAGTTGAAATGCAGATCAGGGAAGATGTATGAATTTGCTTTGCCAAGTAACATCATAATCATCCTCACACATACAATACTCTGTCCCTTATGTACAGCAACTTGTATGGTTCTGTTCACAGAAGCTCCATGATACCTGACACTGACCCACTGTCTGAGGAATGAATGATTCCCATTACCATTAATGTTTCTGAACACAATGCTGACATGAATTAAGTTTTTTAAACTCTTTACCTACAAGACCAGCACATGTTCTTACTTTGAAATCCTAAGCCAGGATCCTTATTAGTACACCATCTTCATCCAGGTGAAATCATAAAGCCAAGTCTTTTAACTGCAATCAAAACATGCATTTGTAGTCAAGATGGATTAACTAGGCTGGTAGCACTCAAAGCTTGAATTTTGATGTAAATTGTAGTTGCAGGTTTGAATCTCATGTCCTCCAATCTGTGTTCAAAGATATTAAAACCTGTATGTAACACTGAAAAAAGTGTATGGTGATTATTTAACATTCTTCCTGAATAAATTGCCTAGAATTTGTTCTGAGCAATATACATCATTGTTATTTGAGGAACACACCATTCATATTTTTCCTTTGTCACCTGCTTTCAGGTGATAAAGTTCAGGCCAGAAACTGAGCTCTGTGCATTGAGCTAATGCACAGGCTTGAGGAGCAGCAGAGGGAGAGTGGTATGTTGATTACTTTTTCTGTTTTGTGAAATGAAATGCATCTGATCTGTTTACAGGCCTGTATTTTTCAAACTAACATGTATATTGCTTAGAATGTAGGAATATCCATCATGTATCCATAAGGTAAGTGAGATTATTACAATATAACTGGACTTACAACAGTGATTTAAATCCAAAAATGTTGAACCATCATTGTTTCAGCACACAGTTTTTGAATTGTACTCCACAACTTAAATAACAGTTGGGTTGGTGTATCTGTCATACATATGCTGAGGTGGATGTTTTGCAATTTTTAGTGCTTTGATTGCTGCCTTTAGTGGTGCTTTGGCGCATTTGTTTGTGTGGCTGTGTTTTCCAGTGACTGCTGTGTTGTGTATAGCCTGCCTATTCACAGACTAAATGAGTATCTACTATGTCAGTATTTGCACTGCTGATTGCTGACTGTGTGGCATGCCATAAGCATACTTATAGCCTAGGTTTACTGACATTTGTGAAGATAGACATTTCTCTGCAGCAGTTCATAATCAACAAGCATCATCAGGATATTTGCATTTTACAGGCCACTGATTAGTTCTAATTCTAGGTAGATAATGCATACAGTTCTACACATACAATACTGTTATTACAGTCTATATCATATTCTCATATGTCACAAGCTGTGGTGATTGAACATATAACAAATGTGTTACTCTTGTAATCATTTTATTGATGTGTGTTCAGCTAATTATTATGCTGCCTGGCACAGATGTTTGTCATAGGTTCATAGGTAGGTACTAGGCTATCGGCCAAAGGGCCTAAGTAAGTCTAGCCAACAAGGTTCCCTAGCTTACGCCACCCAAGAAAGTTAATTTCCTGTGCCCCTGTCGAGCAGAGCCAAAGAAGTGATCCCTGGGGTGTATTTCGTATTTCCCATCCACTCATCAAGATTTTTCTTGAAGAGTGCTAATGAGGAACTTTGCTTGACATAGGTGGGTAGCTTGTTCCAGAGTATAGGAAGTCTCTCGGACAGGAATCTATCCCTCCAGCATGTCCTGTTTATTAAGGTGACAAGGTTTAGGTCCCTAGAGTGTGTAGCTCAAAGAGATTGAGATTTCTTTAGGTGTAGCATGTCCAACAGCTCTGGGATTGACATAGCTTTATATGTTAGGCAGAGATCGCCTCAGAGTAGGCGATATGCTACAGAGTAAAGCTGGAGTTTTTTGAGACAGTCAGTGTAGGACATCTCTTTGAGGCCAGTAATCCTCTTTGTGAGATACTTCTGTGGCCTTTCCAGCTGCTGCAGATGTCTTGTGAGGTACATTCCAAAATGGGCATTGTACTCTATAATGGGTCTAATGAGTGCCAAGTAGAGGGGAACAATGACCTCTTTTTTCCTGGATGAGAACCCTTTTATGATGAGGTGTGCCACATAGAAGGATTTCCTGACTACTGAGGCGATGTGATTATCAAAGGAGAGACTACTGTCCATCTGGGTCCCAAGGTCTCTTATCACACATTCGGCATTAAGTAGACTGCTATTTATGTGGTAGTTCATGGGTACAGAGTTTTTACCAAAGGGGATGAGAATGTACTTTTTGACATTGAGCTTGAGGCCATGCCTCTGACACCAGGCATCTGTCTCAGTGAGGCTCTTCTGTAGGATGTCCACATCATTTGGGGACTCGACTATGGCTCCTAGTTTGCACTCATCTGCAAACATTGTTAGCCAGAGACCTTCTGTGTTAGCCTGTACTTCAGAGAAGTAAATACCAAACAGGAGGGGTCCCAAGACTGAACCCTGTGGTACTCCACTTGTCGCTGGTTTGAAGTCAGATTTGGAGTCTGCAACTTTTACAGTGTGGGTTCTGTCAGTGAGCCATTTGGTAACCCATCTTGTGACATAGGGATTTATACCTAGTTTAGTGAGTTTAGCTATAATTCCAGAATGGGGGATGGTGTCAAAAGCCTTGATGAGGTCAAGATAGGCTGTGTGAACCACCTTACCCTCATCTATGGCTTAGGTGACTGCCTCAAAGAAGTTGATCAGGTTCAGAAGGCATGATCTGCCTTTCACAAACCCAAACTGGGTGAGATCCAGAGGTTGGAGGTTACCAATGTCTTTGTTTATGAGTTCCATGATGATACGTTCCATGGCTTTGCAGACCAGGCTCATCAGGCTAATAGGGTGATAGTTCCCAGGATCAGTAGTGGATCCCCCCTTGTGGAGAAGGATAACTGTTGCTGTGCACCATTCAGTGGACACAAATGCTGACGTGAGACTATGATTGAACATGGTGCTTAGGTGGGGAGCCAGTTCGTTCTTAAGTACATGTAAAACGCTGCCTGGGATGTTGTCCGGTCCCATGGATGCTGTGTTTTTGGTTTAAGAGAGTGCAGCTTTTACCTGCATAGATGAGATTACAGGGACTATGCATTCTTTCTGTATAGATATGGGCCCTTTAGGGGTTGAGAGGGGGGTAAAGTTAGCACTGAACCTATCTGCCAGGAAGTTGGCAATATCAGTTAGTTCTGTAATTTTCATGCCATTGTGCTGTAACTCAGAGCAGATCTGGATGTTGCCATTGAGATTCGTGACATAGCTATAGAATGCTTTGTGGTTGCCCTTAGAATCAGGGGTGATTTTGTTTTTGTAGCTAGCTTCGGAGGATCTTATAAGGGATCTCAGCTTCTTACTGTCATATGACTTGCCTATTGTCCACAATAT
This sequence comes from Protopterus annectens, assembly GCF_019279795.1. NCBI lineage: Eukaryota > Metazoa > Chordata > Ceratodontiformes > Protopteridae > Protopterus > Protopterus annectens. Next base: position 126,439,443 of record NC_056740.1, read on the forward strand.
TGTCATATCACTTTCTCCTCATTTTAACAATAACACTTGGTGGCTGTTTATATAAATCATTACATGCAGACATTACAATCTCTAGATTTGAATATTCATACACATTTACAATGTTGATGAACTAGGTGGGTGTCTCTAAGCCGATACAGGTTTTCACAAAAGGATACTGGTATCCTATGTATAAACAGGACATTTAGGGCCTGGCATTTATAAGGTGCATCTGTTCATAATGGATGTGTGTCAGTCCCTGTATACATTTTCATTAGTTTCATATTACATTCTGCTGTGCTCTTCATGGGAATGTTTTGGATAATAGACATTTGCTTTTCTTTTCTGTTGTGTTTTGCAATTAATCTTTTCAGAGCTTGGGACCAGTGGATGCTCTCCTATCAGATGATGATGAGCGCATGCCAGGCCATTGCCAGAGTCCTCTGATGATCAAAATGATGACAATGATGATGAAGATGAGGAGGAGGAAGTTGGACCCACCCCTGCCTGACCCAACATGCCTGCAGCCCAGAATAGATGACGTCACAATTAGAATCGAGACAGTTATCAAGAGGAGACCTGGGAGGTTATGACCAATTAGCTCTGAACACAGATTAGGTACATTATGGGGACATTCTTTCAGGATATAGCATGTGTTATGCACAATTCATTCAGGGAGATAGCTTGTGAGGTCATTTGGGAGTCTCAGCCCCATCAGCCTGGTCTATCTAATCCGTAATTATTGTCTGTGTGCTGCACTAGTGTTATGCTGCCAACATACTGATTGCCATATAATTAACTGGGCTATATATGCACTGTTGTGCATGCATACCATGTAGCTTTCATGCTTATGTGTTATTATAGTGTGACCTTTACTTCTGTTTCAATGTGTGCATGACACACATTAGCACATTACACTTTCCTCCCACATTAAGCTGTCAATGCATTGTGGCAGTTAACCTGCAGCTAGTGCTGCAAGACATAGCTTGTAAACTTGTGTTTTACTGGGGCAAATGACAGACAACTTATGTTGCCCATAATTCATCACTACAATTGTGGTATGAATCGGAATTGTGTATTGCCATATCATGTATGTGTGCCAGAAGAAAATGTCATCCCCTATGTGTTTTGGATGATAGTTGTCATGATGTCCTACTGGCATGATGTGGTGTTGTGTGCCATGGGCTGGCAAACTGATGCCATGTGGGATCATATACAAGTATGCCATGTGTATGTGTAGTCCTCCTATTCTGACTGCATCAAACAGCAATGTAGCATTACTCTATACACAGTGTTACAGATAATTTATTCTTTAACAGTACAGTATGCCATGTTTGCTGTATCTTAAATTTCCACATCCATTATTTATTCACATAGTTGGGTACATACTGATATACAATTGTACCTTTGATGTGAGAATTCACTGACTTCCACTGACATGCTGTAATGATGCTCACAGGAGTGTCCTCTGCTGAGTAATGAGCAGGTTGGGTGACATACACTTGTGTTTGTTTATTTGACATTTGCATGACAGTATATGTACATGTGCTTGAAATTTCTAGCTTGCTTACCTATGCATGTTGATATTACATGATTGCACATTTCTATATATGTGTGTTTTTTACATGACGAGTTCTGTGGACATCAGCGGTCATTCTGCCCATGTGACATACATTATCCATTTGACTAAATGTATTTTGGTTTGGCTTCTACAGCACCCCGTGTGCTGTACACATGCATTTGCAGTGTCTCAACTTACCTTGTCCTGTTTTTCCCTGACATGGGTCCAGGTTGCCCACCTCCCTTCCACCTACATATTTCCCTGTTATATTTTGCAGATATGTTTACCTTTGTTGCAATTAATGACCATTGCCGGGTATTCATTTTGACATGGTGAACATGTGTGAAATACAGATTGGCTAGACAGAGGGACAGAGCTGGAAAAGATGTGCAGCAGGTAAGGATGATAAAGAATAATGAGGGAACATACTTACAAGTGAGGAGAGTGTGTTGAGCAGATGGAAAGAGTACTTTAATGGGCTGATGAACGAAGACAATTAGAGAAAAAGAAGGTTGGATGATGTGGGGATAGTGAATCAGGAAGTGCAATGGATTAGCAAGGGGGAAGTAAGGACAGCTATGAAGAGGATGAAGAATGGAAAGGCTGTTGGTTCAGATGACACACATACCCATGGAAGCATGGAGGTGTTTAGGAGAGATGACAGTGGAGTTTTTAACCAGATTATTTAATGAAATCTTGGAAAGTGAGAGGATGTCTGAGGAGTGGAGAAGAAGTGTTTTGGTACCAATTTTTAATAATAAGTGTGATGTGCAGAGCTGTAGTAACTACAGTGGGACAAATTTGATTAGTCACAGCATGAAGTTATGGGAAAGAGTAGTGGAAGCTACATTAAGAAGGGAGATGGTAATTAGTGAGCAGCAGTATGGTTCCATGCCAGGAAAGAGCACTACAGATGCAATGTTTGCTCTGAGGGTGTTGATGGAGAAGTACAGAGAAGGTCAAAAGGAGAAGCATTGTGTCTACGTGGACTTAGAGAAAGCATATGACAGGGTGTCTAGAGAGGAATTGTGGTATTATATGAGGAAGCCCGGGAGTGGCAGAGAAGTATGTAAGAGAGGTACAGGATATATACAAGGGTAGTGGGAAAGTGATAAGGTCTGCGGTATGAGTGACAGATGCGTTTAAGGTGGAGGTGGGATTACATCAAGGATCAGCTCTGAGCTCTTTCTTATTTGCAATAGTGATGGACAGGTTGACAGACGAGATCAGACAGGAGTCTCTGTGGACTATGATGTTTGCCGATGACATTGTGATCTATAGTGAGAGTAGGGAACAGGTTCAGGAGACCCTGGAGACATAGAGATATGCGCTAGAGAGGAGAGGAATGAAGGTCAGCCAGACTAAGACAGAATATGTGTGTGGCTAGATGGCCAACTGAGAGCAGTGAATTTTGAGAGCTCCATAAACTAGTATAATATAGGAACATTTTATTATTTTCAAGTTTAAAACATCTGAAATCTATAGATAAGCTACTAAACTACATAAATATCAATTTTGGTGGAGATATGCAAATGTTTTCCTGTCAAGTAACTTGGAGATATATTGAGTCACTCAATATGAACAACTCAAGGAATTCTCATCCAGATGCTGCTTTGAAAAAAGAACTGCAATTGATGACATCTACCTTACAGGAACTATCTTTGAAGATGGATGGCTTTAAAAATGACTTAGAAAACCTCAAATTAAATTCTCAGAAACAGACTGATACTCTTAAGGAACTATTACAGCAACATCATACAGAAATAACAAATATAGAAACTTCTGTAAATGACATTGAAGGGAGACTCAAAGAGGAAGAATTCCAAAAAGAATTTCTGCTTAAACAGAATACATGGCTGCTTAACAAAATAGATGACTTAGAAAACAGGGAAAGGAGAAACAACATAAGGATCTTTGGTCTGCCTGACAACACTGAAGGTGAAGACATTATTTCATTCTTAACAACCTGGATTCCTGAATTTTTAGACTTGAAAGAGGGACTTTCATTTGGAATTGAAACCTGCTTCTATCTCAACAAATAAACTAGATCCATAGTTATAAAATTTCTTTCATTTCTGGACAAGGAGCTAATATTAAAATCTGCTTGGAGAAAATCACCCTTAAAATATAATCAAAGCCTGATAAGGTTTTACAATGATTGTTCTTCCAGAATACTAGAACAAAGGAAAAAAGTCTGTCCAATAATAAAATGTTGAAACAAAACAACAATAAAGCACAGCTGGCCTTTCTAGCCAAGATAAAATATTTTTTCCCAATGAGATGAGAACCTTTAATCACTTAGAAGAAGCTACTGTATTCATCAAAAATAACAACATAGTGTCTATCCCAGAAGAAATGGAATGGATGGTCCCTACTTTTAAAAGAGTAAAAGAAACAAATCCTTGGACTGATGCTAGAAAGAAGAAACAAAAAACTGATTCCAAGATAGCTGTCCCAAAAAAATAACTCTTGCAACTACATCTCTCAAAGTATCAACTGATATGGTACATCACTTGTCATCTGTTTTTATTTAGAAAAAAGGTGGGTTTCTTAAACAAATGAGAAACAGTAACAATTTATTCAGAATGTTCAGAGTCCAATAATTCTTCACAAACAAAGGTAGGCTAAGATGGGTTACTATTTACATTATATATAAGCCAAACAAAGCAACATATAATACAAACATAGAAGTTTCTATTCCCCTACTTGAACTCAATAAATACTTATCTTGTTCATTTTTCATTGATTTTACTTATAATAATTTAAGTAATTAATTAACGTATTCAACAAGGTACCATTCATCAGAGTTCAGACTCAAATTTAACAAATTAGCATCATATATAATGGCAGTAACAGTAAAGTGTTTTGAAAAAAAATGCTGTCATGGAGACTAATGCCTTCTTCAGTTAAAGTATGATTTAGAAATGTCATGTATATCCTGGTTAAATAATAGTAGCAAGCGGTTAGTACAAATGTCATCATTATTCTGTCTAAATACAGTTAATATGAATGATGGCAGGTATCACAGCTGCAAGTGTTGTTTTATCAGTCCTGATATGGTGTGCATGGGATGCAGATGTGTCTGGCAGCTAGTACAAATGTCATTATTATTCTGTCTAAACATAGCTAATATCAATTATGGCAGGTATCATAGCTTTGAGTGCTGTTTGATTAAGCCTGACATGGTGTGTGTGGATTCAGCTGTGTCTGGCAGCTGTTGCATGTTACCATTTTCATCTCCAGGAAGCTGTGGGTTGCGGCTTATGATCGAGGTTTACTCATGCTTGTGTATTAGGAAGATTCATTTGGTGTTTTAGCCTGGATCCAGGGGAAGGGAATCGATAAAACTGTGATTTGCGATATTTTGGAAGAGAATAGTTTGTTTATACATCTGCTTTGTGAAAGGTGGGAAGGCTGGAAGAATGTGTTATCTCTTGTTTTGGTGGCTTGTTAGGAGTTTTTTTTTTTTTTTTTGATCTGTCAGCTCTTCATTCTTTTCCTGGCTGCTGCCTCGCTGAAAGGGAGGGAATTTAGGCTTGAAGTTGCAGTGAAGTGAAGCTTTGCTTCAGGTGCATCGCGAGCCTCTGATATGCAGTACACAGACACACTAACAGAAACAGACACTCCCAGGTTGCTATGGTAATGGAGACAGAGTGACGATAATGTTTAATGGCTCTGAGGAGCCTCCAAGATGATTCTCGGCAATGAAGGTTTTGGTTTTAAAAAAATATATATAATAAAAGGGCTGTTTGAAACCACATCTACACATATTGATGGTTTCCCAACACTTCATTTAGCTCATTAAGTTGATTTTTGATAAAAAAATAAAATAAAATATAAAAAAAATAATAAGTGCAATTTTATATTTAAAATGTATTTTGGTCCAAACACATAAAGGACTTACATAAAAGTGGAACTCTGAATTATTGTGAAAGACTAAGAGCACTTGTTCTTGTGCAGAACCCTTTGCAGTGGTCTGGGAGGTGAGCTTGCTCGGATGTGTTGGGCATATGGGAATAGCTGATTCTAGAGGTGTTTGGGGTTGCCAGGAAGTTCTAGACAGTCATCAGTTTTCCTTCATGAAAATATCTGTGGGAATGGAAGATGTGTTGAGTGGCTCACTGGGAGAGTGGCCAATGCATGGAACAGGCTGGTAAAATGGAACAGGACAAATCTTGGATTGGATATTTTAAGAACAGCCTGGAAACACACCACATGAACTAGTGAATGGTATTCTAGCAAAACTGGATGGGTATTGTTGCCTGTGCTTGAAGTACTGATATGTGTGTATGTAAGGATGGAAATATACTTATAACAAATAAGAAACTAAAAGGGTCTCATAATTTAAAGTCTATGGACTGTATAAACATGCTTGGAAGGAGCTAATAATAAGAATAAGCATTACAGCTTGTGGTCTTTCAAATAACTAAGCAACAGCCAAAATAAAAACACACACAATAGCTATGTAATATATGATTTTAATAAATCTAGACATAAAATATATAATCGTCATATAAGATGAAGCAGTGTGCTGAATTTAGATATTAAAGAAAGGATTTAATAACATGGGTTTGTGTATAATAAAACCACTGTCCTAACTTGTCACAATACATTGAACATCAAGAGGAAGCATGATGATTTTCTTATATAAGTAAATATGCATAACAAATCATGTAATTGCTTTTACTTGGATTGTAGTTTTTGTAACCCATCTTGACCATATATAATATTTAAGTGGTTACCAAGGTAACTAATGTTTTATACATGACATCAAACTGACAAAGTTATTCAAGAGAAACACTAGAAGCTTGAACTTGAAATGTCACAGAATGTAACAATCATATTCTGAACAAATAATATTAAAATGGCAATAGACATTCAATTTAATAACATGGGCTTGTGTATAATAATACTACTATTTTAACTTGTCATACATGACATACACTATACTGAACATCAAGGGGAAGCATGATGATTTTCGCATTTAAGTAAATGTGCATAACAAGTCATGTAATTGCTTTATCTTGAATTGTGGTTTTGTAACCCCGCTTGACCATACATAATACTTAAGTTGTTACCAAGGTAAATAATGTTTTATATATGGCATCAAACTGACAAAGTTGTTCAAGGGAAAGAATAGAAGCCTGAACTAGGAATGTCACAGAATGTAACAATCACATTCTGAACAAATAGTATTAAATTGAAAATAATCACTCAGTTTAACCTTTGGTGATTATAAAAAAATAGAATGTTGCCATGTAAATCTAAAAACTTTCAGTTTATGCCTTAAAATGGAAATTTATGAATATGGAAAGGGAATTTGTAATCATTAATCACAGTAAGTGAATTTGTTGTTTTTAACCTATAATTTCACTCATTTATAATGACAGTTGGGAAGGTGGCCTAATGGTTAAGGTGTTTGCCTTACAAACACAAGGTGCAGGGTTTGAGTCTTACAAGGGATAATTGGCTAGGCTTAAAATGGCTCACAAGGGCAGTTAGCTTAGTACTAATCTATGAACCTATGAAGATATGAAAATCCTTATGTGTAGGAAATGGGGGGGAAGAGGGATGCACTAATAGGTTCATAGGTTGGTACTAGGCTATTGGCCCTAGGGCCTATACAAGCCTAGCCATAACAATTCCCTGGCTATTTCTTCACACAGTATTTACTTTCCTGGACCCATGTCTAGCAGGGTGACTGACGTGATCCCCAGGGCGAATTTCCTATCTCCCATCCAATCATCAAGGTTCCTTTTGAAGAGGGCCAAAGAGGTGCTCTGCTTGACATGTAAGAGCAGTCTATTCCAGAGTCTGGGGAGTCTGGGTCAGGAACCTATCCCTGCAGCATGTTTTGTTCATTGTGATGACAAGGTTTAGATCCCTGGAGCATGTATCTCTGAGGGACTGGGATTTCTTTAAGTGTAGCATGTCCAACAGCTCTGGGTTTGACATGGCCTTGTATGTTAAGCAGAGATCACCTCTGAGTAGATGATATGCAACAGAGTATAGGTGGAGTTTTTTTAGATGGTCAGTATAGGGCATCTGCTTTAGGCCTGTGATTCTTTTAATTAGGTATTTCTGCGGCCTTTCCAGTTGTTGCAGATGTCTTGAGAGGTACATACCAAATGGGGCATTGTATTCTATAATGGGTCTAATGAGGGATGAGTACAGTGGGACAATGACCTCCTTTTTTCTGGATGAAAAGCCCTTAGTGATGAGGTTTGCCACACAGAAGGGTTTTCTGACTGTAGTGGCGATGTGGTTATTGAAGGTGAGACCACTATCCACCTGTGTCCCTAAGTCTCTTATCACACTTTCGGTGTTTAGTGTACTGCCACCCATGTGGTAATTCATGGATGCATGTTTTTTTCCCAAAGGGGATAACTATACATTTCTCAGCATTGAGCTTGGGCCAATGGCTCTGGCACCAAGCATCTGTTTCTGTAAGGCCCTTTTGTAGAATATCCACATCATTTGGGGATTCAGTAATGGCTCTCAATTTGCAGTCATCTGTGAACTTTGTTAGCCTTTTGTAGAATATCCACATCATTTGGGGATTCAGTAATGGCTCTCAATTTGCAGTCATCTGTGAACTTTGTTAGCCGCAGTCTCTTATTGCTGACCTGTACTTCAGAGAAGTAGATGCCAAACAAGAGCGGTCTCAGGACTGAACCCTGAGGTACTCCACTTGTCACTTGTCTGGAGCTGGATTTGGAGTCAGCTACTTTTACAGTGCGGGCTCTGTCAGTAAGCCAGTTGGCAACCCATCGAGTGATGTAGGGATTAATACCCAGCTTAGTAAGTTTATCTATGATTCCAGAGTGGGGGATGGTGTTGAAGGGCTTGGCGAGGTCCATATAGGCTGTGTGGACCACCTTACCCTTGTCTATGGCTCTGGAGACTGATTTGAAGAAGTCAATCAGGTTCAGGAGACGTGATCGGCCCTTCACAAACCCAAACTGCATGGGGTCCAGTGTTTGAAGGTTGCCAATGTCTTTGTTTATAAGTTCCGTGATAATACGTTCCATGGCCTTGCAGATCAGGCTTGTCAGACTGATGGGACAGTAGTTCCCGGGATCCAAGGTGGATCCCCACTTGTGGAGTGGGATAACTGTAGCTGTGCACCAGTCAGTGGACATGAAGCCTTAAGTGAGGCTATGATTAGACATGACACTTAGTGAGGTGCCAGTTCATTTTGTAGTTCATGTAGTACACAGCCTGGGATGTCATCTGGTCCCATGGATGCTGTATTCTTAGCTTTGGAGAGTGCGTTTTTTACCTGTGTGGCCGTTATTACCAGAATTTGACAATCTTTCAGTATTGAGATGGGCCCTTTAGGGGGTTAGAGGGGGGTGAAGTTTGCACTGAATTGATCTGCCAGGATATTGGCAATATCCTTGGGATCAGTATATTTAATGCCATTCTGTTGTAGCTCAGTGCAGATCTGAGCATTGCCATTTAGATTCTTGACATAGCTATAGAATGCCTTGTGGTTGTCTTTGGAATCTTTGACAATTTTATTTTCGTAACTAGCTTTGGAGGATTTTAATAATTAAAATGCACTAACTTTCATCAATGTTCACATAAAACAAACTTGATGCTTTAAGTATGTTAATAAAGAAAATAAAGAAACATTCATAACTGGCTTAGATATAGAGAAAGTCTTTGATTCCCTAAATTGGGACTATTTATTCAAAATCCTAATGCTATTTGAATTTCCTGCATCCTTTGTTCATCTCCTAAAGAATATATATATAAATAATTTAGCATATGTCAAGTTAGGTCCTTTCACCTCTGAATCTATACATATAACAAAAAGCACTAAACAAGGATGTCCCATGTCACTGATTCTATTTGCTCTGGCTATTGAAATGTTGGCAGATTCAATTCGTAACAATATAAAAATCAAAGGAATAGATGTTTATGAACAATACAGTTCTAAAGTAATGCTATTTGCTGATGACATATTACTAACATTATCTAATACAAAAGAGACATTATAAGAATTAGATGTATTAATCGACAAATTTCACATGACTTCAGGACTCAATTTCAATAAATCAAAATCTAAATTTTTATTTTCAAATAAAAAAAGAACTGCAGACTAAGGGGGATCACATCATAGGGAAATAAGAATCTACCTTAAAATAGCTAGGAATTGAGTTATGCAAGGATAATAATGAATTAGCCTAAAAAAACTACAATATCATCAATACAATTAAAATCTCTATAGAAAAATGAAACAAAATAACATTAACATTTGAAGATAGACTACAGTTAATAAAAATGGTTTTACTGCCCAAGGTTCTGCATATAGCCTTGGCAATACAACTGTTACCAGAAAGGAATATACTTAAAGAAATAAATTCATAGGTTCATTGGTAGGTACTAGGCTATCAGCCCAAGGGCCTAAGTAAGTCTACCCAACAAGGTTCCCTGGCCCAAGAAAGTTATTTTCTTGTACCCCTATCGAGCAGAGCCACAGAAGTGATCCCTGGGTTGTATTAACTATTTCCCATCCACTCATCAAGATTTTTCTTGAAGAGTGCTAATGAGGAACTTTGCTTGACATAGATAGGTAGCTTGTTCCAGAGTATGGGAAGTCTCTGGGGCAGGAATCTATCCCTCCAGCATGTTCTGTTTATTGTGGTGACAAGGTTTAGGTCCCTTGAGCATGTCGCTTGGAGGGATTGGGATTTTTTTTAGGTGTAACATGTCCAACAGCTCTGGGTTTGACATAGCTTTATATGTTAGACAGAGATCACCTTGGAGTAGGCGATATGCTATGGAGTAAAGCTGGAGTATTTTTGAGACGGTCAGTGTAGGGCACCTGTTTGAGGCCAGTAATCCTCTTTGTGAGGTACTTCTGTGGCCTCTAGAGCTGCTGCAGATGTCTTGTGAAGTACATTCCAAAAGGGCGTTGTACTCTATAATGGGTCTAATGAGTGTCGAGTTGAGGGGAACAATAACCTCTTTTTTCCTGGATGTGAACCCTTTTATGATGAGGTGTGCCATGTAGAAGGGTTTTCTGACTACTGTGGCAATGTGATTATCAAAGGAGAGACTACTGTCCACCTGGGTCCCAGGGTCTCTTATCACATTTTTTGTGTTAAGTAGACTGCCGCCTATGTGGTAGTTCATAGCTACAGAGTTTTTACCAAAGAGAATGACAATGCACGTTTTGGCATTGAGCTTGAGGCCATGGCTCTGACACCAGGCATCCTTCTCAGTGAGGCCCTTCTGTAGGATGTTCACATCATTTGGGGACCCTGCTATGGCTCCTAGTTTGCAGTTATCTGTGAACTTCATTAGTCAAAGGCCTTCTGTGTTAGCCTGTACTTCAGAGAAGTAGATACCAAACAGGAGAGGTCCCAGGACTGAACCCTGTGGTACTCCACTTGCCACTGGTTTGAAGTCAGATTTGGAGTCTGCAACCTTTACAGTGTGGGTTCTGTCAGTGAGTCATTTGGCAACCCATCTTGTGACATAGGGATTTATACCTAGTTTAGTGAGTTTAGCTATAATTCCAGAATGGGGGATGGTGTTGAAAGCCTTGGCGAGGTCAAGATAGGCTGTGTGAACCACCTTACCCTTTTCTACGACTTTGGTGACAGCCTCAAAGAAGCCGGGCAGGTTCAGGAGGCATGATCTGCTTTTCACAAACCCAAACTAGGTGGGGTCCAGAGTTTGGAGGTTACCACTGTCTTTGTTTATGAGTTCCATGATGATACATTCCATGGCCTTACAGACCAGGCTTGTCAGGCTAATAGGGCAATAGTTCCCGGGATCAGTAGTGGCTCCCCCTTTATGGAGTGGGATAACTGTTGCTGTGTGCCATTCAGTGGACACAAAGCCTGATGTGAGGCTATGATTGAACATGGTGCTTAGGTGGGGAGCCACTTCGTTATGAAGTTTTGTGCAAAATGCAGCCTGGGATGTTGTCCAGTCCCATGGATGCTGTGTTTTCACTTTAGAGAGTGCAGCTTTTATCTGCATAGTTGTGATTACAGGGACTCTGCATTCTTCCTGTATAGGTTCATAGGTTCATAGATTAGTACTATGCTAGCTGCCCTTGCGAGCCATTTTAAGCCTAGCCAATTATCCCCTGTGAGATTCAAACCCTGTACCTTGTGTTTGTAAGACAAACACCTTAACCATTAGGCCACCCTCCCAACCCCGTGACGTGAGGCTATGACTGAACATGGTGCTTAGGTGGGGTGCCACTTCATTATTAAGTTTGTGTAAAATGCATATGGGCCCTTTATGGGGTGGGGGGGTAAAGTTAGCACTGAATCTATCTGCCAGGATGTTGGCAATATCAGTTGGTTCTGTAATTTTCATGCCATTGTGCTGTAACTCAGAGGTTCTACCTGACTTCCGTCGTGGCGCAGAAGAAGACCGAAGCCGTTGAATCAGATCCAGAAGATCGAAGAGAAGAAGACCGACGCGAATCGCTAGAGTGGCAGAAACACAAGAAGACCGACACGATACGGCAACAACAACACCAACGCCGCCCCGACCGCCGACATGGGGTGGAGCTGTGTGGGTGACGGGCGTTAGGGTGGGGTCGCGGTAAGTAAGTGTGGAGATTGTCTGTGGGGGTACATAGGGGTGATGGGTGAGTTAGGTTAGGGAGCGTATAGGGGTGGGGTTAAGGTGGTTAGGGTTAAGTTTTAGGGGTGGTTAAGTGAGTTAGGTTTAGGGAGGAAGTTAGGTGGTAAGTTATAGGGAGGGTGGGTTAAGGGAGTTAGCGAGTTAGGGCCGTGAGTTAGGATGGTGTACAGTGACGAGTTAGGGGCGGAGTGGTTTTCTAGTGGATAAGTGTAAGTGTGTTGGTTGTGGTGTTGTGGTGTGTGGGATGGGATGTGTTTTTATAATTGTGATTGGTGTGTGTGCAGTGTGGAATGTTTTTGTGTTGTGTTTTGGTTCGGTTATTGTCGTGTCGGTTCGTGTTTAGGGTTTATCGGTTTGTGTAAATATTCGGTTATTTACGTGTGGTTGTTGGTGTTGTGTGTGGTGTCGTGTATGTCAGTGAATACCAACTCAGAACATATCTGGGTGTCGCCTAATAAATTTTTTATGGTTTTCCAAAAGAAACAAAATAGCTTTAATATATCATATCAGACCATGGAAACAGGGAGGATTAAACTTTCCTGGTATAGAAACATATATAAAAGCATTAATATCTAAAACAATCTCAGGTTGGATAAATCCAAATTACTCTGCAAATTGAAAGAATTACTAACTGTAATATCAATAAATGAATTTGATTTACAAAAAAAAATTCAAATAACAGATAAAAACAATTTGCCATGGCACATGTATTAGTATGCAATACAACATAACTAAACCCACTAAAACTCATATGATTAATTATTACATTGACTCATTTAGGAAAATTATGAATCCAAATATAGATTTAAAAATCTGGTTTGATCTTTTAACACCATTTATAGTCACAAAGAATTTTTCACATAAAATATATAGAGAAATTATTAATTCCTGGGAACAAAAATGATTTGTTTGTTGGCTCTAATGTATCAAAGAACTAAAAGTTTTAGATATGCAAATAATAAAAAACAACATACAAAATTCCACAACAGGACTGACTAACTTTACAGAGTATTCTTTCATATTTGCAAGATTTAAGTAGAATAATTAGCAATTCTTCATTTAAAGAAATACCTAAATTTATGAAATACATATATGAAATCATATATAATGACTTTGACATGGGAAACAGTATTGCAAAATTTTACAAAATATTGATAAACTATAAAACTACACCCAATACCTCATATTGGAAATATATACAAAAGGACAATCAATACAGTTAACTGAAGATATTAAAACAAATAACTTATCGATAAAATATGCATCCTTTACACTATAATAGAAAGTTTTTAATTGGAAATGCTTGTACAGAGCATTCTTAACACCAGACAAAATCAGTAAAATTAGTTCTTCCATAAAAGGAATATGTTGGAGATGTGAGCAAGTACACAATGCAGATTGGAACCACATTTTCTTTGATTGTGTTAAAATTAAGCCATTTTGGAATGGTATTAACAACCTTCTACAAGCTTTATTTAATGAATCATTTTATTTAACTAAAGCTCTTGCATTATTAAATGTAAATGAAGGTCCTCATTTGAATAGGTCAAACATGTATCTAGTATGGACTATACTTGCAATCTCAAGGAAGTGTATAACAAGAAGATGGAATACAAACACAATACCAATTTTGGAAGACTTCTGCAACCTACTGAAGACACAGCATTATTGGAAATTAAAATTAAAGAACTAAGAATTTATCTATAGCCATTTATCAACAATCCTTGGGGAAAAGTTTTATCGTTGATTGACCAGACACTCTGATAATGGATTGGACATACTTTTAAAGTAACTGTATACATTAAGATTTGTTATAGTGTCAGGCTGATGTAAATAGTGTACATAGTTATTTACGATGTTATGTATAAACCCTATGAAATTTATTCAAATGTATTTGAAAAATAAAAACATTTGAGAAACAAAAAAAGAATATCCCCGGGATTCATGAACCTTGCGCCAGGCGCCCGCATAGCGTTGGCGTTATAACGCCAAATATGGCTGCTGAGCGATTCAGGTATGAATGAATTCCACGTGCACTACCGGCGTGCGCCGGACCGTCTCCGCCCCCCGGCGTAGGTATGCAAAACACACTGTGTGCGGTATTGCACCATGCAAATGAGGGCAATAGCGATCCGCGAGGAATGGCGGCGAAGCGTAAGGGCACGGAAATGTAAACCAAAAAAAAACGGTTTACATTTACCCAAACATACCGGAGGAGTAACGGAAGGCTGTCAAAGTCAGGTATCATATAGGTGCAATATGCCAATGTGGAAAGGCACCGAGAATGTCCAAAGAAAATATGCACAAAATGTAAAAAATGACATAAATGGCACGTACGTAGAAAGAACAGCAGACCCCCGGGATGTGTGCACAGAAGTTGTAAAGCAATGAAATAATATGATAATGTCTGAAAAGAGCATTAGAACACAAATCAGCTGCACAGCCACCACACACCATAGTATGTATGTAAAGCTGCAACCCCAGCGCAATGGTTGTCAAGGAGTGGAGGCGGTGTCCGCGCCGTAACCAGGTATGAGTAGTCACTTCCATCCATATGAGGCAGATAATAGTGAATCGCAATAACGGCGCCAGCGTAAGGATGGAGCAAACGCGTAGCGGTACTACACCGAGGAGTGGCCTACACCAGATACATGTCAACCACACAGGGGTGTGCCACCGTAGGAGGAAGGATATTGCAGGACAGCAAATCTGGGCTGTACAATGCACATCACAACATCATGACTGGCGTGTTAGGAAATAGATGCGCTGACAGTACAGAATGCGCGTACAAATGCATGTGCACGAGGACGACTACGTTCCCGAAACCAGTCATGTGACGGCCTCACCGGCAACAACCAGGGATATAGGAAGGTAATGCTGAGAATACGAGGAAATGCGGAAGCAGTGTAAATGTATCCGTAACGAGCAATTAACACCAATCAATGCAGGAAGGGCAAACGCCGGCAGCTGATAAGTCTGCATGCAGACTCCTGCAGAACGGGAAAGGGAGGCATATGAGAGCAAAGATAATAGGGATGTAGTAGAAATGCAAAGAGCAAAGAACCGAAATAGCACAGCCAAGTACAGATGTAGCATAACTGCGTCGCAGATAAAATGCATCATATGCCATATGCGTGCAGGATGCAGTAATGTAAGATGCCAGGCGAAGGCAATGCAGGCAACTGTAATGTTACACTACAGGCAGTACCGTTGCAGCTGCAAGCGTAAAACCACGGAAATAATCCATGGATAGGCACAGACACACCCAATGACATCACCGGGTATACAGCACAACAGTAATAAATGTGAATGCACAACACACAGCGATTTCCCAAACGCCGCACCGTAGGGTGTAAACAGACGGAGAACTTTTAACATGTATATGCTGGGTGCCGCCATGGTCGTGATGCATAGGTATGTGGCAGAGACAGACGGAGTTGCGGAGAGTGGTGCCGACAACTACCGTGAGCCTGACAGGAGAAGGGGAGTGTTCAGACCAAGGGTGACCTACCAGGGGCTGCGAGACCTGGAGATAGTAGAGCGCTACAGGGTGGACAGGGACACGTTACAGCAAATAGTGGAGCTGTGCGGCCCGGCC